>NC_053451.1:9957946-10252946 GCF_015227805.2 Hirundo rustica | reverse complement strand
TTGTTTGTTTAGTTGTCTGTTTTGGAGGTTTTTTGGGTTTTTTTTGTGGGGATATTTTTTTGGGCTTGAGTTTTTCTTTGGAGAGGGGAGTTCGTTTATTTCATTTTGAGCTGTTTGTTTTCCCCTTCTAAGTTCATCCTTTAGTTCTGCTTCTAAGAAGAATATAAACTTCCTTTTACCACTGCAGCACTTTCATATATCCAGTCTCAAGATTTCAACCCAGAGGCTAAGAAGCAGATATTTTCTTGACCTGAGAAGTTTCATTCTTTTTAAAATTCAGTCCTGATAACACGAGGAAAAAAGGATATGCTAACACAAAACTGAAAATCTGTGTTTTCTTGTGTGATTTTTTTGTGATTCACACACTAATACACAAAAGTAGCTTGAGAAACTGAAAAACACTGTTTTGGCAAACCAAATTTACTCTTAGCTCCACGTACCTCTGCTGCCTGTGTATTATGAATCCTTTATTTAAAACCTCTGTGAGACTTTCCAACTCACTTTTTATGTCCTCACTCAATATTTTATTCTTAGTTTTTTCTTATTTTGTCTTGTGTGAGTACCCAAATATTATCTAATTGATTTGTTTTACAGTGTCTCCAACCTTCACAAAATTTGTGATACAACTGCAGTATTAGGGGGAAAAAAGAAATCCTTCTCTGTGGTATGAATCAAAGAGAAGCTGTATTTCCAAGCTTGCTGATTTCATTGATATACTTGGCTTGCTCTTTCCATCTTGCAGAGAAGGAATACGGATGATGTGAAGTTGGCACTACCAGAGCTGGCAGTGATGCACATAAAGTAGATTCTCCACCTCACCTTCAGCTTCAGAGTGTAGATTTCTCAAGTGTCTGTTTGAATGTGAGTGTTACAGTGTGTCTGTCACTTAGAGCTGGTAACTGCTACCAGGTTTTCTCTGGAGTACATCACTAAATGTATTGCCCAGCTGCTAAGTTTAATGAGAACCACATTATTCTGATTTCATGTCATTATTACTGAATTCTATTTTCACTTAGACTTTAAAACTTAAAGAGGAAATTAGCTGGAGTGATCTTATACAACTAATATTATTAGATTTAATCCTAATACTTATTAATAATACTCATTACAAATACTTTGTTTTTTAAAGTCACCCTTATGAAGATCAGGACTTAATTAACCTGGCATATTGTTGAACATGGGGGGTTGAAAACTCTCAAAGCTACTGTGGAAATCTAAATGTAACTATGCACCTTTCACTTCTCATACAACTTCCTGCTTAGAAGCCCATTCCTGTGGCATGGCTGTTAGTCTGGCGTTGAATTTATTATGAAAACTGTTGTCAAATGCTCCTTGAAAGTCTAAGCATGCAATATTAACTGAATTTTCTTTATTTTTTATTAAAAAAAAAAGTTTTCAAAGAACTCCAGAAGGTTATTTAAAATTATCTCCTCTGTCTGAATCCATACTTACTGTCATTAATCAAACTGCCCTTCACTGTGTTTTTTTTACCACATCACTAAAGGTAATTTCTAAAGTTATTCCTGTGTGACAAAACTTTCCTGCTTTGCATCCTTATGTCTTAATATTTCCTTCCTTCCTTGCTTCCTTCCTTGCTTCCTTCCTTCCTTCCTTCCTTCCTTCCTTCCTTCCTTCCTTCCTTCCTTCCTTCCTTCCTTCCTTCCTTCCTTCTGTTCCTAAAAATATTCATGGTGGTGAGTTCTGGGTGGTCATCTCTTTGACACATAGTCAGTTTTCCATATGTCTTTAGATTATAAAGATGTTTACTTGTGTGATAACTTATGCTCAGTTACTGGCTGTACTACTGGAATACTTTTTCTCATTATAAGGTTTCTGGATGTAAGCTGGATCAAAATTGCTGTAACTGGTTCTGAACAAATGTATATATAGCTCATGGGCAACTCATACATCATTCTAGAGCACTCTTGCTCTTACTCAGTGGTGAAAATACTTCCTTTACATTCCAGTTTATTTAGCATTCATCTGTAGCTCAGTAGAAGAAAAGCAAAAAACTCTCAAGCCTTTGTGGGCACTACACAAGTAAGTGTATAAATTTGTATAGAAAATTAAATATTTTTGTAAATGAGCATTATGTAAATCCGTAATGTTCTGGTATGATTTTGGGTTGTATTTTAACATCAGCTTATATTTTGAAACTGCAAATCTGTCTAGATAATTGTATTTCCAACTTGCTTATGGAAGACTGAGGCTAGGAAACTAATATGGTGAATAATTAATTCATGAAGTGTGAAATTGCAGAAGATACTTTTTTCCTTGGTATCTGCAGTGCTTTATAGAAGAGATCTATTGCAAACATGATTTGAGAGACAAAAATCTCTAGAATTAATTTTTACCATTGTACATCCTAAAATAATAATGTATTTTGGTGCCCAGTAGTTCAGTGAAAGGTTTTGAAGGGTCTCACTCCAATTTGGTCTGTGATTTAGGTTTTTTGGGCTTTTTCAATGGCAACTCTATGATTTTTACTGTGGGGGTTTTTGTTTGCTTTTTTTTCTTCTTGTTCTTTGTTGTTGTTGTTGTTGTTGTTGTTGTTTTGTGTGTGTGGTTTCTTTTTTTCTTGGGGGGTGTTTTTTTTCTTGTAAATTAGCACCAATGAGACTTCATCTGGAACCTGGGCTCAAACCCAGTTACCATGTTAAAGATATCTGATAGGTTTATTAAGTTTAAAACAGATTTAAAAGAAGAAAGTTATTTGACAGAAAAAGAGCAGTAGAGGACATGTCCTATGAGAAAAGTCTGAAATGGTGTCTGTGTGAATGTGTTTAAGTTTGTGGCTTCATGCCAATTTATTAGCTCAGGTAGAAAATTTGAATCCAATGTACATTTTGCTTTCTGAAACGCGCCCCCCCCCTCCTTCCCCCCCGAATCTGATTCACATCCAGCTTGACATAGTGAGGGGGGGCCCAACCTAGCACAGCCTGCTTAGGTAGATAAAGATTTTTGTGGTTTTAGCTCAGCAAGAAGAAAATTATCTTTCAATATGATTCTTCATTATTACAGAAAGGAAGACAAAATTTGAGGAAATGGTTGCTTATTCCTAGCTCCCAAGAATTGTTTGGCTGAAAATTGGAAGGGAGGATGCTAGTTGGTAACCATGTCAGATTCTAAAATAGATTTTCAGTGAAAATATTGCTGGGGGATGGAGAGGGGGAATAGATCTTCGCTAGTTTATGGTTACACTTATATGAATGAGGAATGTTTCTGTGATAAGGCAGTATGATCCTCTCATTAATTTTGGTAAAAAATCTAATAACATCTGAAAATACGTTTTTTGGCATATCTTTGTAATACAGTTCAACATTTCACAAGGAAGAAACCTAAATATGAGGCATTTAGTCAGAATCATTATCATCACACCATGAAGTTTCAAAACGATATTGCTGTAGGAAATAAAAAAAAATTATAGAGCATTACTTGTTTACTTACAAACAAGGCATATATATCAACACAAAGAATTAAAAATAATTATTTGCTCTTTAATCTGTACTTCTTGCTTACTCACTGCAAATTGCTTTTACCTCCAGTCCTATTATTTCACCCTGCTATGGAAATTTATGTTACCTTCATATTTTATTACTTCTAGTTCCATTATCAAAGCTCCTCCTGTCTCTTCTTTCATTAAGTCTTCTCACTTTGGTTTTGACTTTTTTCCTAAATCTAAGATGACATCTTTCAGACAGCCTGTTGTTTTGGACTTCATCACATAGTCTTGATTTTTGTAATTTTAAAATGCAAGTTTTCTGAGCCAGTCTATGTGTACACTTCCGTAATGAAATTATGAGAACTCTTGCTCTCTGGTATTCACTGAAAAGTGTATTCTGGTGGAAACACTGGTTTCTAAGTCCTTCACTGACTGCTACATTCCATCCCAACTAGCCTGAAACAAATACTTTATTAAATTTTGTTGATCCTTTTTCACAAATTGTACATTTGTTGTTGTGTAGCATATTAATCTCATAAATATATAGCTGTAATATTTTATTAGGTGAGAGGATGTTCCTTTCTGAGTACATCATAATTTTGTTCTAGCTAAAGAGCATGTCACCTTTCTGTGACTGACCTGGGAGTGAGAACAAAAGTACTTCTTTTTCCTTGGGAATAACTTAGGCTTTCTTGTCCTGCCTTGACATTTCAGCCCTGTATGAATGAGGAGGGTGGGAAAGGGTAGAAGGTAATTTTTTGCTGCTTTGGTAGCCCCTGGCTGGAGAGATTTCTGTACAGCAGACCAGTACATACTACATTTTCAGAGCAGATTTGGGAAAATGTATCATCTGAATATGGCAATATTGTCATTCCAGATCATTAAATTGTCACGGAGTGTAAAAAAAAAAATCTCCTGAATTTCTTTGAAGTCTGAATTTCTTAGGCATTTTCACTTGCTTTGTGTATTTAGGAATGCCTCTGTATTACTGTCCACTGGGACTGTTGCATACAGCTTCCATTACTGCTGATGGCAACTCAATGCATAAATTCTCATTCATGAGGATGAGAATATATTTATTTTCATTATTTTAGCAGGCATCAGTGAAAATTCTTTAAGAAATGTGTTCAGGAAAATTGAGTCCTAGTAATTTAACAAATGAGCATAAGCTTTCATAAATTACATTTAAGATGTTAACATCAAAGTTAACATTCTTGCTGCAAATGTAGTGCCTTTTATTTCCTTTTTCTCCTAGTAAATTGCTGTTCAACTCAGCTATAATTCATAATAAAAGAATTATTTTAGCTTTATAGCCTTAAGCCATCCACAGAGAGAATAAATTTACCTCTCTTTTGTTCAGCACTAACTACATTAGTTAGTTGGTGCTTCCCCTTGGATTCAGTTGGGAGAAGGAATAAGATGACAGTGGGTTACACAAAGGCTTGACCTTACTCTTACAAAGTTAAAACAGGGAACATCCTCAATTATGGAAAGATGGGAATATTTGGTTTCATAGTTTTAATTCCCCTTTAGGCAAGTCTTTCTCTACTGTCTGTACAGGCAGCCTAAGAGGATTAACCATCTTATTTTCACTTCTTCCCTTTTGAAGCTGCGCTTAATCACCAGAACTTCAGGAAGAATATAGGTGACATTACCTGACTTTTGTATATTTTTCTCTGACATAGGAGGGAGCAAAATACGGGTATTCAGGGTGTTGACTATGAAAAATAACATTTGAAATGCTATTAAAAAGTAAAGAACTGAAGGTAAAATTTTCAAAAAGGGATTTTCAAAAGCTCTTTTATATGGTGGGAAGCACGTGCTTTGGAAAATCGGTAAAGCAAAAAAGTGAGTGCACATCTCATCTTTTTTTTTTTTTAATGAAAATTAGATAGAAAGTGTAGAAGAGAAGAATATAACGTATAAAGATACATAATTTTTATATGACTTCATCTTAAGAAAGTGGTATAACAGTATTTCTATAGAGGCTGCTTTGTACAGTACTGTGATCTCTGAAGACTGATGGGTAAGTAGTCATAGCTGTTCATTCAAATAGAACAACTGATGATTAAATTTCAAATTAATAAAATCGGACTCTAGTGACTTTTTTTTTAAACAAATGGTATTATGGTATAAATCCTGCTGTCAGCAAGAAATTCTTGCTATCAGGCAAAAGCAATATTTAATGAGAACTTAGAAGTAAGTGGTATTATCTTTTTCCATCTACCTTATAGACTGTGTTTTAGGTGTAGATATGCTTTCACCAGGTCTTTAGATATTTTTCCAGGTCTTTATAAATTATAGACTAGTTGTAATTATACCTCTCTTTGTTCAGTAAAAAATATTTTAGTGCAAAAGTATTATTAAGGAACTTTAACATAATAATCTCTCCTTAGAATTTTTTTCTTCTAATACTGCCGATATAGAAAAACAAGTGAGACTGCTGTTTTCTTTACTTCTTAAAATACTATTGAAGTAGAAAAAGTTTCCTGAATTCTTTGAATGTTTTGAAGTATTTTGAAAAATAATTTTTTGCAGATTTTGCAAAAGGAAAGAATGTTTGATGTTTATTCAGGAACTGATATCACTGCATCTAATTCAGAAATAATATATAAAATTTCACAAGGTAAAAGTTATATTTATCATTAATTTGTAAATAATTAAATTTCCTTTAGTGAAACCTGTTAAGGTCAATTTTCTTATCCTCAAAACAGGATAAGAAACAATATAACACTAATTTATTAAAGGATGAGTTTACTCACTTGTGTCATCTAAGGTGTGCGATCTCAAATAACTTGGTTTTCCATAACTCCAAGCTTGTAATTTTCTGAGCGAGCCTTTAAGCGTATCCATTTGAATATCCAGTAGCTTCATGTCCAACATTTTATGGTCTTACCTGGTTTTAGTGGTAAAACCAACATGAGCAGTATGCAGCCGTTTTTGTGTTGCCTTTTTTTTTTTTTTTTTGTTTTTGTTTTTGTTTTTGTTTTTGGTTTTTTTTGGGGGGTTTTTTTTGGGTTTTTTTTTTTTTTTTTTTTTTTTTCCCCCCTTATTTTCAATCTGAGACTAAAATTATTTAAATGGAATGAAAGTGAATTATATAGGATGAGAATAGACCTTGATGCTTCCTGAAATTTTAGTGAATGTGCATTTAAGTCAATCTGGGTTTTTGCATTTGTGTTGGCCTAGGAGACGCAGCCTTTATTTTCAGACTAGCTTTTGCAGACTTGTATTCTAGTGATAGATCCAGACCAAGAAGATTTTGCAACTAGAAGAGTGTTTGATTACAAAAAGGGATGTAGATAATTTGAAGATCTCTTAAGATTCACAGTTGTTTTGAAATGAGTACCGCTGCTCTAAAGAAGTGACTCCGGGCATTACATTTCTTTTTAAGTGCAAAAAGTAGCACTAGAATCTTTGGTTTTACCTCTAAGTCATTGTAGAAGTGGAACAGTGAATGAGAGGGGGAGGATGTTATCCATGCTCTGGTTACCAGGACTGAAATTGAATCTCATAATCTTGAACAAAACATTTGCTGTTCAGGGAGGAACAGTAGACAAACAAGTACAAAATCAGATCTACCCAAGCTTGAAGAGAGTCATTAGGAGGAGAGAATGGTAAAATCCAATTAAGAGGGAAATAGAAGAATCTGAAGAACTCTATGAACTTAAATTTGTACATAGCAGATGAGTAATTACAATTATGTCATGTTCCCTGAACTGAAGTTTATGGAGAGAATCTTTCCTAAACAGCTTCTCTTTGACTGATAAAGTCAGTGTTTGTGTGGAAAGGGAAGATTATTGAGGTTTAGGGCATTTTTACTGTGACCTAGATCAAAATTTCTTTTCACAAAATGTTATCTTGTCAGGTTGTCTAACTTCATTAGGTTTAGTACAAGCTTTGTGACTGGCAACTGACAGAAAACAGAGGGGCATTTGACTAAGGGGTTTTATTAGGCCACAAGTAAGAAAAAGGTCTGATAATAACTGTCATAATCTCTTCATTATTATCAAACAGGCAGGTCTTTATGGTTGTCTCTAAAAATTAGTATGTCCCTGGTTTTTAGAGGTTCATGACTATTTTTTCTTAAGGTTTTAAAGGGTTATATTTTTTTAGCTGAAAAATAGTGCTTATGTGGGAAGCCTTTTTGATACACTCTTCCTTTGTAACAGCATAGTGGACTGGTCTTTAATGTAAAAGTTTTAGGATATTTAACCTTGTAAATATGGTAGTATGTACTGAGAGCTTTGTCTTCATAAAGTTAATCAATAGAATAAAAATATTTCAAATACATTTATCACCTAGTTCCCTCTGAATACTAGAACCATCCTTTTAAATTAATAGAAGCTGTATGAAAAATTACTTTGTTAGCATAGAAAATAAGCCATATGGGTACTCATTTTTCATGTGTCTGTGCACTTGCATAGTTTTGTGCTGGTTTGTGTTCTCTCTCTGTCCAATACTAACTTAATCAATTTTAGAAATATTTACAAATAGCCATGTTTTGATACTTGTAAATGATACTGAAATAAAATGGCCTGGAACATACGCAGGGATGGGTAATTCACAACTCTGAGCAATCTATTCCAGTGCTACACCATAATCTAAGGAAAGAACTTCTTCCTAATACTAATCCAAATTACTCCTCTTTTAGTTTAAAACTAACATGTGCTTGTTAGGTGAATCAAGAGTGGGTGAAACTGCTCTGCAAATTTCACTGTCCCAACAGATTTTAATGAAGTAAATTTATCCCTCTCTCCAGGAGGTGGTTACAGCAATGGTAAAGCCATTCATGGTAATTATTGGTTAATGCTTGTCATTAAAATAGGACTCAAAAAACCATTTTACTTAATAAGACCATTGAATTTTACTTCCACTTTTGAACTGTATTATCCAAAACTTAAAGTTCAACAGTCCGCGTGTGGCCTTGAAAATTCTTACAACAAACATGAGGATGTTTTTCCAGTTCTCAGTTGCTTATGGCACAAGGATGGTTTAAATATTTTGTTCACTCTTCCTTTCTTCTCTCAAATATTTTGGAGTTAAATTCAGGATGTACCCAGCTGCCATCATGGAGAAAGGTAAGGAAGAGAACCATTACAAGTATTTGACTTGATATATAATTCCTTAGATCAAGAACATCTTTAGTGTCACACAGACTGGAACTCAAAGTGTACGTGGAAAAAACATAGGGCATCACCCCTCTTCCCCCTCCCCCCCTTCCCTCCAAAAAAAGGTTACTTTTGTTCCTCTCTTCACCAATTCTCCTTTCATATGTGACTAGAAAACTTGTGGAAAGCTGATGCTGTAGCTGTGGAGTTGTATGCAAGTTATAACTTCATGGTCTGTGACAGTACATAAATCAGAGGGGAAAATCAGACTAAAGGAGTAGAGGGTAATGATTCCTGCTCTACCAGAACACAGCAACTGTAATCTTTCCTTAGACGTCTCCTGTCTGGATGGGCAGGATGTAAGAGAGCTATTTTTTGTGAGGATCGCTAACAGTAGAACTGGGGAACAAGCAGTGCTATTTCCATTTTCAGTGTTTTTTAAGATTTTTCTGGATAAAACCCTGAGCAATCTGGTTTGCGGTCATAGTTGATCCTCCGTCAATCAAGAAGGAAAGAAAGGAAGGACTAGAGACACCCTAACATCTTTTTCAACCTAGAATACTCTGTTATTCGCTGATCATTATTACAGGAGTAATCATCCTTCACTCTGAAACTCAGAATTGTTCTTTCCTTATGAGGCAGAAGTTGAATGTGGTTTAAAATCACACATGCGCAAAATGTTCTCCTTCACATAATTCAATAATGAGAAGAGCTACCTCAGAATCACTTGAATGAAAAAATGTACAGGGATACAAACAAGAAATTTTCCTTTTGAAATGAGGCCTCTTCCAAATATTCTGCAAAATTACAAGCATTTTCACAGAATTTGTTTCATATATATTTCTGCTATACTGATTTAAAAATCTGTGGAACTTAAAAAAAAAACAAACAAAAACCCCAAAACTAATTCATAATTCTGTTTTATTTCACTAGTACAACTCTTGTTTATCTAAAGAGAATTGTTTTGTAGCATAGCTGTATTTTTAATGAGAAAACATGATTAAAATCCTGAGTAAATTTAATACTTGAATTTATTCAGAAATCAAAGGGAATGAATATACATGTCTTTCTTTTGTCATGAACCAAACTATGACTACACAATGTGGCAGAGAAAATTTTCAGTTACACTTTAATGTTAATTCTAAATTTTAACAGAATGTTTGTTTTCTTCCAATGTGAAATGGGGTTTAACTTTTACTTAGTTTAACAAAAAAATGTGCATAACAACAATGAGAATTTTGTTACAAGTTTCATGATTGAAGTATTAAATTGAGAAATATAAGCTTCAAAAAGTGCTTTCTTACCAAATAAAATTCTCAGCAAAATATCTGTGTAGTAAACCAATAATTTCAGATGTGAGCAGCAGTGAAAATAGGCTGCTCACTCCAAGACATGGAGTCATTATGGTCATTGTGTACCAAAAAGCCAGTATAAAATTGAAACTCAAAGTGCCTCAAAGGCAAGAATTTCATAATAACTTCTGCAGCTTTCTCAGTCTGACATTTCATTTTACATAAACACAATTTTAGTTTGTTTTCTTTCATGCTTCTTTTTCTCTGGCAGTCATTTGAGATTAATTACGTTCAAGTCAAACATATTTGAGTCAGAAGGTTGTATTTCCTTAACACCTTAGAGCCATTCAGTTCTCCAGTGGTCCCCTCAGACAGTGAGAACTGCAGTGCTCGGCAGAGATAGGTGCATATTCTGAAAGCTGGTGCTGTGAAGGCAGTGAAAGTTTGCTGAAGGTGGTGTGGTCTGCTTTTTTCTTTAACAAGGTTCTTTGATTTACCTTTTTCCTTGTGTGGCTGCAGACCCACTTTATTGAACTCTGAATTGCAGAAGACAGTTAACAATGATTCATGCTTCAAGAGTAATAGCTCTTTAGAGTGACAATCCCACTACTACAACAGTAATTACAGTAGTACTATGGCTATTTTTCCAAAGGGAGGGTTTGTAAGCACAAATGGTTTTAACATGTACTGTGGCAAATGAATTCCTAGATTTCAGCAGTATTACTTACTTACGTGAATAAAGACAAAAGAATAAGGAAATATAATCCTTATACCTGTAAAAATAATGTGATATATTCAGATACATTCTGAGGTACTCCAAAATATTTTGTCTTTATGTTTGTGAGAGTAGTGCTTCCAAGTACATTGCTGAAATGGCAATTTTGGATACAGTTTTAGAGGGGACTTGAATTTCTTATTTCAAAGTGAATTTGGGATGTGTGCTACAAGCAAAACCTATGGAAAGGAACCCCTGCACATTGTTTTTAAATCTGTAGAATGTATCATCTTGGCACAGTTTGAATTGGTTTTGCATTTGCCATATAAAACCAAGACCAGAACAAGTAGCTGGGGAGTGACTTTAACCACTGCCTTTTCCTTTTCCTGTGAATGGAATATCCCACGTTATGACAAAGAAATAGATACATTATATAACCTTAGAGCCTAAAAATTCCTGTGTACCATTGGAAGGGACAAATTAAATAAAGCAGATGTGGTTGTGTAAGGGCTGCAGAGAATTTAACCGTACTTTCGTTTTATGCAATCCTAAGTGACTTAAGGAAAGCCATCAATGAAACCAGCCAAACAAAAGGTATTCACTGAGAAGGAAAAAATGTGTGCCTGAGTTCTACAAAAAGTGCGGAATAGGAAGATAAAGGAGGGTTAAGAAGTGAAAGCAGGAATTTATCATCTGCCTGTTGAAATTCAATTCTTGAATTGAAAAATTGAAAAATGGAAAACAAATTCTTAAACTATTAATAAAAATTCTTCAAGTCACTCTAGGATTTTGAATGAATCAAAATGAATCAAAATAATATTTTCATTTCTAAAGTTTCTATGTACATCTCATAAATGTATGAATGGAAGTGGAGAATGGCAGTTGTTTGTAGCAAGACGCTCCTTTTTGCTGCATTAAATTTCTTGATAATAGTGCAAATTTGAATAATTGAAACTGCAGTTGATATCTTCTCAAATATATTTTGCCATACAACAGTAGTATTACAGTAATATTTAAATGTAAAAAAGAGAATTCCATGTTTTATTAGAGATATGTGAAGGTAATACATTGATGAATATAAGAGAAACAAGCTTAATAAGTATATTATTTATTTTTTATAATGTTGCAGTAAGTGAGATATTAAAATAATAATAATAAAAAAGTCTTACTTTCAAGAGCAGTACAATTTTTAAATTAGCTATTAATTTGGATCACACCAATCTATGTTAGAATTCTGTTAGAAAGGCTCCTTTAAAATTTATATATCTACTATTAGTTGTTATGACTCCTTTATTTCTGGAAAGTATTTTCAGTGTCTGTAAATGATAATAGTTTGAAATTTACTGAAATTATCAGAGCAACATTGTTAAGTATGATGGTATCATTCATGTGAGGGTCCAAAAATGAATGAAAGACTTAAAATGAGGACTATCTCCATAAATTTAGCAGGTCCAAAGATTTTTTTTTTTCCCTTCTACTTCTTCCTGTATGATGATTTTCTTCCCTTTTTAATGTCCTATCTAAGCAATTTTATTAGGCTTTCTTCTTGTCAGGAAATAAAGCAGAGGAAAGGAGAAGAAAAAAACCAAAATTTAAGTGCCTTTACGGACAAGTTTTTAAAAATGAGGTAAATGTCTCTTGATACTCTAGGTCTTACTTATTGAAATACCTTAATCAAACAGGCTTTAAAGATGTGTTTCCTAAAGAGAACTGCAGCTATTTAGACTTGTTGAATTTGTGTGGTTACTGTATCATGCTTGGCATTGAGTGCAACATTGATTCTCTACCTTGCAGAGTTTTCATTTTTATTGTGTATTTGCCAGGTTTTATTTCCCTTGAAAATTGTGGGTTTGTATTCTCTTCACACCATCCTAATGTGTTTTTTTTTTTTTTTTTTTTTTTTACTTATTGTTAGTAGCTATTTCTAGTATCTGGTATCATGGCTAGTGTGCAGGACTGCTTATATACAACACATCAGGGTGGGAAATTCCTTGATAATAGGTACTAGTCCTCTACTCTTAACTCTCAAACATATCTCTTCTAATCTTATTTGCTGCCAAATGCTTCCTGATCAGTTGTCAAAGTATGTTGTATGGAAATATATTGAATGACCAAAACATAATAAAATTAATAAGCTGTTTACATTTTTAATCTTGGGAGAGAAATAAATTGCAAATAACATAAATGATGTGATTGCATATATTTTGAGGGGGAGAAAACCAATGTAATGTAACCATCATGATCATCTCTACTTACACCCATCTCCCATTTACAGTCTTTTTAAGCATTTAAGCAGTATGAAGTGAGTTATGTCTGTAGTAGAGGAATGGTTTGGGATTGTTTATTACAGGAAAAGAGGGGAGAAATATGTAGCACTCTTTTTTCCTCCTTGAAAAATTGTCCTTGACTTAAATTGACATGAGACACAAATAATTTGTGGGAGAATGCAGAGAGGGAAAGTGAAAAAGAATATTCAAAGCTCCTTTTATTAACCTTCTCAACTTTCAAACAAGAGCACAGAAAACAAGAAAAATAATTTGAAAAATAATATTTCTCAAGCCTATATGCATTTGAAAACTTGTGTAGATAGAAATTTTGTTACAAGTCTGGTTTTGCTTTCTTCCCAGTTGACCATGAGAGAGGTTGTTTGGGGTTTTTTCTGGATCTCCACTGACAGATATCCTTTCTAATTTTTTTTCTGAATAACACAGAAACCCCTCCAATATTCTAAATAATCAGAGTGGTTAAGTGTATTGGCTCATGTTTCTAAATATATTAGTGTTAGTTCAGAAAAAAATACATAATGTGGCCTTTAGGAGAATAAATTAAATATTACTTAAATGGTCTCAAATATTGTAAATTGTAAATAGCCCCTTGGTTCACTTGCATAGAGTGACTTCAAACTTCTTTCTCAGATATGCAGGTTTATTAACTTCTTTTTAAGAATTACTCTATTAAAAGTTACATGATCAGAGTTTTTCTAGCATTTACAACGATTTCTGTTCATATTGATGTGTTAACAGATGAAAATTAGTTACATTTTTTAAAATAAATATTTGGAAAAAAGAGCAGCACTTTACCAGTTGGCAGAGTTGTTAAAATAGGTTTTCAAACTTTCCCTGGTGATTCATTTTCTTTGAAATGCTTTCTGAGCTGTTATTTTTTAATGCCAGTATGGAAACTTTCCAGGATTGAAAGCTTCTTTCTCTCTCTGCCCTCACTGTTGCTCCTCTCCAATATGCATGTTCTTTAATTTCTTTTTACGTGACAAGTTTTCTGTGTGATAATTATCTGTTCTCAAAGATATTTTTATAGATCTGTGCTTAAATGCCTTTCAGTAAAAAACTTAAATTAAAATTAGGTTGAAAAAGAGGTAGACTTCTGACAATAGGTTTCAGAGTTCTTTTTGGCCTGTAAAACCTGGGGCTGTGAAAAGGGCATTTGGGAGCCTGGAACATGATGTGTAAGCCATTATTCTGTAGTTTTTAGGTCACTTCTTCCTCCAATAGAACTTTGAATGTCCCATCTTAGCAGCTACCAGCTACATTCAGTTCGTAATTGAGTTTCTCTGTCTAACAGACTAAAAACTTTATGTAGATCAGTGGATATTTTTTCATATCTCATTCTGTATCAGATGAAAAGCTTCCATATGACTATCACTCTCCCCAAGTAAAGTGCTTCTTTTAAGGTCTTTTAGGAATAAGTCCATAATTTCCTTCTCCAGATACTTCTGGTCAAAAGGATTAGCTCATCTTTGAGAAATGGGCTGGTACTTTACCTCATGTGTAAGAAATAGCTGACATAAAATAATAACAGAAAATTTTGCAATAATGACATAAATGTACTGACAATAGCAAGCATGAAGCAATCAGTGATGCTCTAATGCTTCCCTGATATACTGGCTAACTTTAATTATTTACTGAATTTTAATGAGGAAGCATGTGCTATTGATCTATGCAGTGACAAAGCCTGAAAACTCATGGGTGTAAAAGAACTAAGGATGATGATCTAATATTTCTTGCTTTTGTCTGAAGACGTTTATAACCCTTTTTATTCACAGATTCTGCATTCCAATACTGCATTGTTTTCTGAGATTTAATTTTTCATGTCCTTGTATTCTTTCATTTTGATTAGCATAGGCTGCTATGCTATGTTATAGTGCTTTTCTATTATTTCTGGGAAAAGATGGTATCAAATTAATTTTTTCTTTGGAGATGACCTTGAACCAGGTTTAAATCTTCAAACTGTCTCTCGTTCACCTTAACCCTGAATGACGTGTGAACTCTGACTATTGGGAAGACTGATGGTCAAAATGGAATTCATTTAGGGTTTAATCAGTTATTAAATCAACTGAAATTGTAATTGCCTTTAAATTTTCTAACAGCTATGATGTTCAAAGATTAATTTATTAATTAATGTTTAAACTCAGTAGTTTAGAGTGTGCTATTAACCATCTCAGTGTCAATACTACTCTTTCTGTTACAAATTCCATGTTTGCATGCTCTGTTTTACTTTTTTGAGCTGATTTAAATTCACATGTACATAAGTTAATTCAAGAGTCTCAGGTAATTGTTCCTTAAGAATTCTCTGATGATGGTTTTAGATTGCATTGCAAACTTTCAAATCACTCTTAGGCCTATCCTGCCTTCAGTGTAGCTATCTGTGAGCTCTGTCATGGTTCTTTTGAAACCATCCAGGTTTAGCCTACTATTTTCACTCCCAGTTATACTGAGTAAGCTTGTGTGCTTATCAGAGATAGCCATATGAAAGAGTTTGCCTCTGACCCTGTCTTCCTCTCTTCAGTTGTCAGTAATCTGATCACCTGCCAAATCAAGTCCATAATTTCTATATTAACTGTCATAGATGGATGTTTCTCAGTTTGCAATACCTTTTAAGGCTGACAAATCCAATACCAAGATTTGTGTCGTGCTTAATAATAAAATTATGAAACCTTGCCAATTCATCAAACCTGTGACTCCAAAGCACATTCCATGGCTGCAGCCGGCATATTTATCTTTAGTCAGAAACTGAACATCCACTGAAAATACCACAGGGAAAACTGGGCAGTGGTATTAACTTTTCCTTGCTCCTTATTGGAGAGATAAACTTATTTTCCATATTCTTGAATACCTTATTGATTTCTCCAAAGCAAAGCAAAGAAAAACCCAGTCCTGCTCATTATAAATGGGCTATTACAGCACACTTTGCCAAGTATTCACTGCTGTGGACTTTTCAGCATCTCCAGTCTTGTCTCTTGAAAGTTCATTTTCATAATGGGAAATACAATTTTAAGCCTTGTACAGTATTGAGTATGGGAAAGATTTTTGTCTCTGGATATCCAAAGCCTTGAAAATTTTCAGGAACAGCATGAATAAACTTGATTTAGCTTTGTCTGGCTGACATCAATTTTCATCTTTGATCTTTGGCCAGCATAAGCAGTTTTGTTTAAATGTGCTAAGAAGGGAAATGTGTAGGTAATATAGGAGAGGTGCTTTTTCCTGTTTTCCACTTGGAGTTTTGAAATACAGTCTCTCTCTGCAAGAGGTTGACAATGGATGTTAGGAAAGTGTTGGGTATTTTGGGGGTAAAAACTGTTCAGCATTTTGTCTTTTGTTACAGGACCATTTTTTTCAAGACTTTCAGTTGGCAGAAATTTCTGAAAAAGTCCAATTTATTACACATCAGAGTTCTACCCAGCTTTTTAAGTACTGGAGAAGACATTTGCATCAGCATTTATCTGAAAAGCACCTCAATACTATGAAATCACCTGTAGTGAAAGGATCCACTGAAGTCCTAGCATTTGGAATTATTGCAAAACTTCTTTCATAACTTTAAGCTTGTTGGGAGTAGGAAGCATTATGCTGTGCAGGATAAAGAGTTGATGAACCATACCTCTGTGTTCTGAGGATGTGCCATTGCTTTCGGAGTACCAATATCCTGACAAAATATTCATTTGTGACCAGAAGTCTACGTACCTTCACGATACCTTCAGACTCAGGGAATGGAAAATCACTATGTTTGGTTTCCTGGCTGGCTGGCTTTATTGGGTTCTACACCTTCAATATTAATTTAGAACTAATTGCTCTGTTGGATGCTGGGAAAAGAGTGGGGCTGGTAACACACACCAAAAATGAGGCAGTTGAGTTAAATGTTATTTTAAAATTCCCTCCACCCTTCCAGTCTGTCTGTCAGCAGAGTGGCCAATGATTCCTTTCAATTCATCTTTCTTGGGTTTTTGCCATGGTATAGTCATGACCCAACTAATCCTGCAACTTTATACTTACTAAAATACCACCATCAAGGTGAAGGATGTTTGTATTCAAGCTCAGCAGCACTGCAAATTTTATCTCTTTCAATGCTGTTGTTTCATCTTTCTGTTTCTATTCTGTACTATAACCCTACTGCTGCTGATCTAGTTTAACACTTAAGCAACAAAGAGATGACACCTGACAGTGAGCCCGAGCCACATATAAATGCTGTGACTTTAGCAATAAATAACATTGAAAACTCTTTTTTCCAGTCTTCTCATAATGGAATTACTCTTCGATTGAAATATTTAAGTTTATTACACAGCCAGTGGCTTGTGCTCTTTGTCTGCTAGTGTGTTAAGCTTCTCTAAGTGTTAGATGTAAAGTCCCTTAACTCTGCTCACCAGCAGCCTTCAGTAAGTCAGAAGCCTTTGACAGGTAATCCTCACACCTGAATTTGGACTAGCTAAATTGTGAAGTTTCAAATGAAGGGGGAGATTTTGCATATACTCTAGACTGGGATGGAGTGGCAGGGTCTATAATTATCCTTTGAACTTGGTGTCCTGGTGTGCACAAAACTTAAAAAAAATATTGGTAAATCTAATGCAGAAGTGCTTGCAGCACTGCTTTTTTTTGTCTAGGGAGTGACAAGATGACTCTCTTAATTGCAGGGTCATATTTCTAAGTGGCTGCTGAACCCTCAGAAGCCACCAAGCCATGAAATGTGAATGTGAAAGATCCTGGTTTATGGCTGGTTTATGGAACTACACTCTCATCTGAGTCTTTGATTCTGGATATTATGTTTTTCAGCTTGGCACTTAGTGCTCTGTTGCTATGAACTCTAATCTCTGTGCCAGGGCACCTGCATATTTCCTTTCTGCAAGGAATGCTGAAGTGCATACAGTAATTATCTAAACATTTCTGGGTCATAAACCACAAAATTTTAAAGCTACTTTAGTGGTACAGTAGTGAAAAAATCAAATTTTTACATTGTATTATCTCACGAGACCCAGAAGATAAAATTTCAAATGTTATAAAATGTATTAGAACATTTATTTGCATTTTATCTCTTCCATGTGATAAATAAATAAAAATTGAAATCATTATCTTTTCTAAGCAAGATCATCTAGTTAAAACACTCATAGTTTTTTCTTTGATTTCATCTGACATTGTAATTGCTACTACTCTAAGGCCAAATTCTGGCCATTTGAAATGTTTCCTTTTAAGCCAATATTTGAGCTAAAAAAATTATTCTCTAATGCTTACTATAATAACTGTATTATTTTATACAGAGAACTGAAGGCTCTGTATTGCTTTGATAGCTGTTGACAAGCAGATAAGGATTTTACAGCTAATACATAAAGTCTGAATATTACTGGGTGGAGGTTTTAAATAGTGCTTTTCAGTTCAGTTGAAAATCTTAAATGCTGTTAAATTTCTAGGTACTTGAGCTTTTGGCAGCTTGTGGTGATTTTAAGTGGAACTTAATTACTATATTTATATACTGTGATTTACATAATATGAGTTAAAATGCAAATAGGGTCTCTGTAAGTGCTCTTGCGAAGTAATTCCATTATTCTAGATTGTAGTGTTAAGCATTGCGAGATTTTTACTTTTCAAAGCCAATGTAGTGAAAGGCAGCAAAAACTGATCACCTGAAAACCCACCAAATGAGAAAAATATTCTTTAAGGGATTTTTTTTTTTTTAAATATTTGTAAATTTTCCTCTTAAAATAAATGGAATAGCCTGTTTCAGTCTCTTTTTTGGAAAAAAAGTTTTTAAAGAATGAAATGGTGTCATGGGGAAAAATGTTTAATAATGAAACATATAAAAATGAGGAACTACTAAATTTTAGTTTCAGTGTTTGATAATAGCATGGAAAGAAAGCAAATATCCAAATTTATTATACTGGAAAATAAATTATCTTTTTCCCACGGATTTCCTGCAAGAGTTATTGAAGGACTAGGCATTAAGACCTAATCTGGTAATTTTTGATAAGATGTTATAGTATTATACTTCCAGCACTCTAATATACTTCATAATTTTATTTTCAAAGTATTTTCTTCTTAGAGAGCTGATAAGTTCGGTTTTCAAAATAACACATAGTTGGTTTGCTTAGTGTGACAGTGTTAAATGTAGAAAAATTTCATATTGTTAAATAATATTTGTATTGTTACAATTTGTGACATTCTGTTGTAATATTGAATAGTGATAATTTATTGTTAGGAAAAAAGGGCTTTATGCTGGTTTGTTTTTGTGTTTCCCACCCCCCCCTATGATTTATTTTTTCCTAATATAGATACTTAAATGTATTTAACTTAATGGAATTCATTTCCAATGCAGTTTTGCAAATATATTAATTTTTCTGCTTCACTGAAAGCAGAATGCAATTAAACTAACAGAAATAACAAAGTAATCATAAGGGAACAATAGAGACAAAAAATAATAAAGAAACAATAGTGTAATAAAAATGTAGCATTAACCAGGAGAAATATAGTCCTAACGATCTCATCGGTCTTTCTTAAAAAAATAACTAAAATTTTGGAGGCAAAATTCTGTCCAGAAATCACTAATCCCCTTCTCATACAGATAGAATGCATGTGTTGAGTTTTAGTAGTTTTGTCTGGCTATAGGAATGCTGCTAAAAAACCTCCCTTAGAGTGTACCAAAAGAACTATCATAAAGAAAAATGGCCGCTTAACAATTAAGGTATATTAGAAACAGAAATCCACATGCTTTTGTCAGTTCTCGAAGTCCTCATTAAAATGAAGATCATAAGTTGCACATGAAAGATTATTTTTTTTACCATTTGAGAGTGAAGATTGAAGTTGTGGTCTACAGAAATGTAAAATTTTATTTGCATTTGCCTTTCTCAAAAGCACATAGACATAATATATGCATAAAGCATATATTCACTGTTCAGAATAATTTATTGTGTTGTGATTTAAAACAGGTATCATTCGCATGTCATTGTGAGACTTTAAATTCACTCTTCTCACCTAATTCTGTACCTTCCCCCTGCATATTTGTTTCTGTCCAGGTTTCTTGCCCTTCCTTTTGCCCATTTTCACACCTTTGAGATTTTTTTTTCCTCAAATGACGTACCGTACATGATTGGGAAAGGATTGTGACTTCCCTTGCTCAATATGCAAATAAATTCAAAAGTTTAAGCATGCTTAAACCCATTAAATTATAACTAAAATATATGGGATTGTTTGAAATAATTTTTCTTTGTCATCAAATCAAATACTGGTACATTTGTTTGCCAGCAGTGGAGGGAATATATGTGTAAAATATTTGTTGTAACTTCTGTGGCCTCACTTTCAGAAGGAGAAAAGCGAAAATGACATGATTGATCAGATGTGCCTTTGTGCACAGTGCAGGGCTGATGTTCCTGAGCAAGTGTCCAATACTTGCAAAGTTGGAAGTGTACATTGCATCCAATTTCCAGTCAGCATCCAAACCAGAGCAGAGAGATAAAGGAGTGTCTGTCACCAGCTGGCAAATTTTAAATTTCATCTGTTTGAAGTTTCAGTAGTAAAAATAATAATAATGATAATTTTTAAAAAAGGATAATTTTTGGACTTGTTTTTCATGATTCAATATACTTGGGATGCCTAAGCCAGCAGCAGGAGGCTGGCCTGTCTACAGGGTTTCAGTGTAATCCCTTCCAGAGATGCCAACTACAGTTCAATATAGTATATTTTTATCTTGGGCAGGGGACACAGAAATAACAGATTAAATAAATTTATTTTATTATTAAAATTAGTTCCTCTGAGGAACACTCTTTTTTTTTGATTCAGATTCTAGAGCTCAGTTGGTCAAAGCTACTTTAAAGTCAAGAAGGAAAAGCAACAAGTTATTGATGAGGCTTGCAGATGGTGTTCTGATGTGGTTTCCTTAGCAGTTTTATATTTTATATTTCTTATAAAGTGTTAAAATAAGCAAAACTATTTTTTGACACTTCAATTATGAATAATAAGGCTAAAAAACATACTATAGACATAGAAATACTAGAAATGAAAGATGAGACACGTCATTTTTCTGAGCTGGTCATGGCTTAATCAATGGCAAATAGAAGAAAACATAAATTCATGCAGGTAAAGGCCTCTGTAGTGTGTGTGAAGGATAAAAGCACAATCTGCATTCCAATTAGTATGCCATGTTAAGGAAAAAAAAAACAGATTTTTTTGATACCAAATATCAATATTGGGCTTTTATTCCAACGTGGAGGAATAAATAGGCAGGAAATGCATTTTTGTTTTGTACATTAGTATTTATTATGGAAAATGGGTCTTGCTTTTAGGTGGAAAGAGTCCATCTGTAATCATAGAAAATAGATATTTGGTTCAGCAGCACAAGTTTACGTATGTTTAGATGGCTAAGAGGCCATTATTGGTATTGTACCATGACATTGCTTAAAAATAATTTATTTTATTTATTCTTCTCTGTTTCTGGACTGAGTACATGGTGTTCACAATTACATTGAACAAGGGAACAATGAGGAGGGAAGGATAACCCTGGAAATGTAGAGGAGACTGAATAGAAAAAATAAAATAAAAAAATGTTTGTGTGGAGTTTTTCTTAAGAGAAATTATTGCCTTCTCCTACAGTTTATCCATTTAGAAAAAATACTTTCCAGAATATAGAAAAATAAACTAACATGAATAGGCTTTATTAAAGAAAATCTAGATGCAAACAAAATTATGAGATACACTGCATTTACATTCAAAACAATTCCCCATTTTATCACTCAACAGCCCCAGTTACCAAAAAAAAAAAAAAAAAAAAAAAAAAAAAAGAGAGAGCGAGCTAGAGAGAGAGAGCTGTTAAATGAGGTTGATTTGAGCTGACTGTTGAAGCAAAAGCTGGTACAGCAATTTGTCTGACTGGGGTTAGAATTATTACTGGCATTTATCCTGATCATTACCTGGTCACTGCCCAATGAATGAACTGTGAAAACAATTAAAAAGTGATTTAAACTCACAGTTCCTGTTCTTTTTTTCACAGTAGCAATCTCATAACAAACTGAGTGGTTAAGTAAAACCTGGAATGCAGAATGGATTGTTAACTTCTTTTCAGATGGTCAGGATTTGACCTTTTTTTTTCCTTTTTCAGTAATAGATCTATAATTAAAATGTGGATGTAATAAACATCTGCAGAAAAGTACAGTTGTTAATGGAAAGCATATTAAATTCTAAAAGATGTGTGAAAATACTCCCATTTGATTCATAGTATAGTTTCTTCATGCTTTGAAATACTGGATAATGGTAACTTCAAGCAGAACAATTTTATTAGTAAAATTTTTTACATTTTTTAAGTATTTTTGCAAAATTTTCGGTGGGAAAAGTGCTCATTTACTATTATTTATTTGTTCAGTAGTATATTTTAGTGACTCCTATTATTCTTAGGATCTCCCTACTCTTAAATGTGTTTAAAATACGTTCTGTAACCAATGCAGAAAATGTAAGATCTAGTTAGGACTGAATTTGGGGGTTGATTTTCTTGAATAAGGCAAACATTTCCCTTCTAATGCTAGAAGAGGTTACTCATATTAGAATTAGAACCAGAAATGTGCCTTGGGTTTTCTGAAATTTATCTGGAAGTTATATTAATACTAGAAGTTAAGGAAGTAGATGATTTGTGCCTCAGTCCCAAGTCATATGAGAGGTTATACTAAAAGTTTGCATAATTTAAAAATTATTCTAAGTGTGTATATGAGAGTAATGATTTCCTATAGAGGGAATGAGGGGATGTCAACATGGAAAAGTGCAGACAGAATTTTCTGTGTATCTCCCAGATGAATAAATTGATTAAAAGTAATTTCTAGTAGGAAACTGCCACTTTAGTTATACAAATATTTTATATTTTGCAGGAGATTTTTAAAATGGAGAATCAGTCTCCATAATAGAGCTAAATTATTCTTCTGTAGTTCAAAAACTATGCTGGTTTTAAATATATGCTAATAACTTCATGATAATTTGTAGCTGCAGTCTTATATGGTGTCAGACATACCTGTTTTATTAAGGATGGGGGATGAAATAAGTCCTAGAAAAGCTGCAGTTGTCACATGAATTAACCACAGCAGCCGATATTAATGTAGAAGGAGAGAAAACTGGATTTGCCAGTTGTCAGCATATATCCATAGCCAGTGTGCGCCTTTAAGTGTTTCTTAAATTGTTCCTTTTGCCTGCCAACACAATTAATCAATATTTTTTGCTTCAAGTTAGGCTGTTTTCTTAACCTGAAAATCTCTATGTCTCTCCTTCAGTGGCCTTTCCCCCGTCATAGTTTTAATTTTAAACTGGGCAGAAACACTAATTAATGTCGTGGTTTCACATTCACTAAATTTTGATCTTGGTACTTACACTTTTTTGTGAGAGAGAGACTAGGAGAAAAACAAAGGAGGCTGAACCTTAAAATTAACAAATAGTTTATTAACATACACTAAAAGAATAGAAAAACAGAAAGTTGGAAAAAAACCTAAAATGGAATGAAACTTCAAAGAAACACTCTTCCCTCCCCTTACAAACTGTCCACTTTCTTACAAAACAACACAAAGAGACAAAACTTGTAATTTTCAGTCAGTTTCACTATCTGATAATAGTCTTTCATCAATTAGGGGAAGAGCATCTTTTAGAGTCATGGATCCCACTGACAACTTAGAACAGTTCTCTTGTGGGTTTTAACTGTCACAAAAACAGCTGCCTGGAGAAACCTGCCCTTGTGACCCTCCCAGGAGCAGGTTCCCAAGCTGCTTATGGGTTATGGGTCTTAGACTTTTGCATACTGGGGTGTCACCTTTTAAAGATGAATAACTCTAAAGCAAAGGATTCTTCACTTCAAGGTACAGAGATATCTTCTCACTTCTTCAGTGGCGCAGAGAGCTTCTCATCTTTACCTCTGTTCAAGCATCCTATAGGATATTACTTAATTCATCACAAACACCTTTGCTCAAATCTACACACAAATTAAAACAATCATCTCCCCAAATGCGTATCTTTCCTATGATTTAAAGGAATTACCTAAATATAGAGTTCATTTCCATGGCTCAAGTAAGAATTGAACAACCAACCCTTCAACCCTCTGTCCCAGTAGTCTTTTCACTCTTGCTCTACTGACTTCATGCTGTTGTTCTTTATGTTCACTCTGTCCTTTCTTACTCTCTCAGAGAAGGGCTAAGCTCTGGAAGCTTCATGTTGCTAAGAAAGAGTTAAATCTGCTCAGAGTCTTTGTCTCTCTCTTTGTAGCTCGTAGTGTTAGATATTCAAGGCTGAGATGATGAGGGAGGAAAAACTCACGCAGAAACATCAGAGATCGGAGCACTCGGACAGTCCAGAATCACAAAAAGACCCCAGGCAAGATCATAAATGCCTTCTCAGCCCAGCCCTCGGTGTAAATCGGGGTGGCCTCAGCCCAAATGGTGCTTATAGCTCCCATCAGGGGCCCAGCAGAGATTTTTTTCTCTGCTCCAGGGAAGTTTGAAGAAAGTAGCTGTTACAAAACAGCAACTTCTCCTTCCCCCTCCTTCACCCGTGAGCCGATGGAATCTGGCTAAGTCTCAGGCCAGCTCCCCCCCAAAAGGGGGGAGCAGCAGGCCCAGCTCAATGCTACCTGTCTCTCTCTAGCCAAAGGAAGAAAGAAGAAGACCCACCTACAACAAATCAAGAGGTTATATATAGTACTTCCCAAAGCCGCAGCTAACAATTTCAATGGTCAGAGTAGATGTCAATATGCTAACTAACTCTCTGATAGGTCTCTGTCTCTTCTAAAGCAATTCCCAGGTCCTGACCAGCAGAATTATTTCACATTCTTTTATAACTAAAAAACTAAACTGTACTAACCCATGACACCCCCAGTATGGGAAGCATACAGATCGAGTCACTGGTATTTTTCCAACTAAAATGGAAAATGATGCTGTCTATATACATTCTTGTAGGTCAGAACTTCATTCTTTCAGTATTTCAGTGTATTCAGTATATTATCAGTCTTTCTTGGGTTAATGCACCTATGTAAAGAAACTGTAAAGAAAAGCATATTTGCCTATAGAATATTTTGTGTGAATAGTAATACAAATTATAGAAATAGATGATGCATAGTTCTGTGCAGGAAGATAAGCAAAATATCTTACCAAAAATTCCTTAGATTGCAGCACGTTGATGGTACTGTAAGTAGTACTGTGAGTGAGTCCATACCTAAATATCTTATATTTCAGATTATGTAGTTTTAATTATTGGTATCTGAGGCATTGAGGCCAGGGAAAAAGCACAACAAACGCTTATCTGTGAGGTGTTTTTTTTTTGGAGCACCATCTTGAACTCAAAAGTAAAACCAGAATGCTTAACATTCACAAAACTTCCAGATAGACCCATTATTAATTGTTCATTGTGTGTTAGGATTGTCAGTGATCTCAATTTGGATGAGACAGCCGCTATTGTAACTTGTTCAGCTCTTTTCAGTATGATTGTCAAGAAAGTCTTCTGTCTTAATTCTGAGACCCACCCATAATTTTCAGTTGACATCAAACTGGATAGAAAATTGAATTGTTTTGGTGTATTCATGAAAGGAAGTAGATTAAGTTGGTAGAGTTTGATCACATGGTCAAATCTATTACTGTGTCTTAGGGTAGTGTGTGACAAACAGAGTTCAAATTGGCTTAGCAGTAATAGTAACCCAACATAAACTTTTTATCTTGAGGATTTTGTGGATATCAGACTAGCTAAAACTCAAAAAAAGTAGTACAATCAGTGTTCTTCCCAGTGATTTTGAGATTTTTTCAGAAGTATACAATATTTCAGTATCTCTATTCCCTTAGATTATTCTGTATTGTTTGAATCTGCTCACATAAACCCCATTTTTTAAAAACATACTAAACTGTATTAGTGTCTATTTTATAGTAAAGTTAGGTTTTATCTGTTGTATATCTATTATAAAAAAGTTACCCCTTTTTTATATTTATTAAAATAATAAGATTTTCTTGAAAGAAGTTTGAGAATTTATGAAAATGTCATATTAGGTCAAGAAGTTTTGGAGACCAGACTTATCTGAAAAAGCTTCTTCATAACTGAAAGACTTCAGTTAGTATAGACCTTCCATGAAATCTGTACTCTTTGAAATTAATGGACTGAGTGTAAGGTCACTACTCTTTTCCTTGCAGAACTGAAAAATTAACAACATTCATTCACATGGAAAACATGGTTATTTTATGTAAGTGAAACACAACATAAACTCCTAATAAAACAGCTAAGAAGGTAGAGTGAAATAAAACCAGTCCGATGTAGACTTGTGTTTAATGAGTTCATATAAATGTTTTATAATATTATGTCTAAAAAATACACACTTTTTGCTGAAGAATGTAAAATCTGGGTGGTAAATAGGCTGTATGGAAACAAACTTCAATATAAAATATGCTTTGTGGCCTATTTCCTCATCTTTAAACTGGAGATACTTTCTCTATTATGTACCTGATTTCTTAAGGCTATCTAGGATCACCTCTTGCTTTTAAAACATACTGATTTTTCTGTGACTATAGTATAACTTGCATACTTAAAAATATTTTATTAGAAAAAAATGTAGTTCATAAAATTTAGTATTATTTGTGTATCTTACCTATTTATCAAATCTGTAGTTTTATTTGAGAAGCTGTCACCAAACACTATTTGAAAATGGGGCAGTGGTGCTGTTATAAAATCCCCTCAAAAAAAAAAAAAAGGAATTCTTACAATAGCAGCCTTTAAATGCCTATTTGTTAAATATTTAGATATGAAGGAAAGTAATTAATGAATTTCCCTTCATTTCCTCAGTTCTATTTTCCTTTTTTTTTTTTTTTTTCCTGTTTATCCCTGGACATGGGTTTGATTTTGACTTGTAGATCTATTTGTTGTGGTGGTGAAACAATTAACTTTGAGTGAGTGAAGCCACTGATATGGGTAAACAAAATATTTTTCCTGTAAAAAAAAAAGAAAAATAACAAATTGGTTTAGTAGGAGTTTTCCTGAGTGTTAGTGACCAACTATTGTAGCCACTTCTAATTTTTCATTATCTGTTCTGCCAATGATCTGTCCAGCTGATTGATGCCTTAGTCACTTGTTTTTTGGTTTGTTTTTTTTTTTTTCTTTTATATCTCCCTTTTTTCTCTCTCCCTCTCCCCCAGCTCTTACACCTTAACTCTTAGAACAGGATACCACTGTTGATTTTTATTAATTCTATTCATAAGCCTGTTAGAGTTCTTCTTGTAATTTTAAATTATCACTAGTTCCATAGCATGCCATTTTTTCCTACTGCCATGCAGGTTCTTCCAATTTTCTTCCAACACTGTAAGAAAGATGTCAGCTACTTTGAATAGTATTCAACTAATTTGAATTTTATTGCTTTTTTCCCCCCTTAACTTCTGAAGAAGGAAAATGCTTTTCCAAATTGCTGACTTCAAAGTACAGTTTGACTTGTACAATGAATGTAACTGTACCATGAAAAAAATTTCCATCTAAAAGATTTTCACTTACAGAATTGTGATTTAACCAGGCTTCCAGCCAAACAATTATTTTAGGTTTATACATATTATATATATCCATATTCTCCAAAGGGATGTCATTAAAGCCTAGTAATTGTTAGTCTTTTGAAAAGAACATGTAGTTTTGAATGAATGCTTTAGCATTGATTTTTGAGGAAAAAGCTTAGCAACTTATTTGTGTGGATTTCATTAATGGCATTTGAACAATGAAAACTCCCTGTGCTTTATACTCTAAGCAACTTTCTATGTGATTGGAGTTAAATTTGTGGTACTGCTCCCTACTATGAGCTAGATAATGCAAAACTTGGAAGAAGATTGTTCCCTGTGGCATGTGGTGCACACTTTGCAAAGCCAGGGACATGTTGCAGTGTCACAGGTGAAGATAATATTAGACTGGGAGCTGGGGGATCAACCAAAAAATGAAGAAAAGTCATGTGCTTTGTTGTCAGAACAGATGGTGCTTCGACAAATTTTGGCTGTAATAAGGAAGGGTCCTACTGAAACAGCATGGCCTTGGCTTGTAGCCCTTGGTTGTTTTCCCTGGTTGGTGTATCAGGCATCCAAAGTTAGGTTCAGGAACAGCTGTTTTGCACAGATTGTAGCGAATTTGATGTCTGTCTCTCAGTTCCAGGAGAAATCCTGTAAGTGTTGTTGAAGAGTTAGGCTGCTCCAGAAGTGTCATAAGCAAAACACATCCTGTGGTCCAGGGCACATCACTGTGAGTTGTGTTATTTTTAGTTGAATGTTAATCCACCTTTGGTCATTTCTGTCATTTTAGGTAGAGGTGCTGTTCTATTAAAATTTTATTAGGAGTTTGGATGTAGATAATATAAGATTTAATGCTTGTTCTTGATTTTAATCTCTATAGATTAAACCCTATTAAAAGGACAAAAATAGTAGAAGTAGAAATGGCTCCTTCAGATAATTGTTCCCATGCAGAGCATTCAAAATCATCACTGCTTTTATGCATTTTCGTGTTCAGTTCTTGCTTCTCATTTCATTCTGAAGTGAATCTGAGAAGAGTTTTGGACATGAAACAAGTGAGACAGGACTGTAGCGACATGACACACATAAAAGTGTTAAAGGACATTTAATGTAAGACAAACTAATTTTTGCATACAACAGATTCATGTGGGAATCTTAGCTTACAGTACACACTGCATATGGTATTACTTTAAGGTCTTGTTCTGTTGAAATTGTAGTGTTGCATGTTCATAAAAAGAATTTTGTTAAATATATGTTTTAGAATAGCCATTAAATTGAAACTATTCTAGAACATATATGTAAGGGAAGTTTTAAAAACAAAAAAATTAATGTATTACATCAACTTGCACTTGGCAATGCATTCTCATTTGCAGCTGATTTTTTTTCATACTGCATTTCACGGTTAGTTTTCAACTGTCCTCACTGGGTTTTCTCACGTGAAATGTGAAACACAAACAATATTCCTTCCTCACAAGGTCGCACCATCTCACACTGACACACCTATGTTAACACAAACGTGTATAACCTTTTCAGAAAGACCTCTAATGATGGTGGTTCTGCAGGCTGTAGAACGTGGGAATTCAGTTTTTCCCAACTATCTGATCACATCAGCAAGGAACTCTCAAAGTACTGAAGAAAGGCCATGCAGTAAGAAATGTTGTGTCTGTTGATAATTTCTAAGAATGAATGACATTTATCTTGTAGTCTAAGCCTAAAAAAAAACAGGAAAGGAAAATGAAAACTAGAACTTCCTGAAAATGGGAAATGGTCGGAGCGTGCTGTCCTCTGCTCAATCACTTAGTCATTGCTAACATTTTGTGCCAAGAGGCATTTATATTCCTTTTAACCTATTTTTCAGAACTCACTTTTTCTGTGGTTGGCTGCCTCCTTAGTTGAGAGGAATTTTGGTCAACTTCCACATAAAGACAGTCTTCCAATTCTGGGCTTGACTTGGAATGTTTTCTAGTTCATCTCTTCCTGGTGGTTCTGTGCCAAGACAGTTGTATGAAGTTCAATTTGCAGGGTAGCACTTTCCTAAATGTGATTTAATCTTAATCTGGTTTGAACATGGCTTATCATATTTTACTAAGAAAATTGAAGAAGTGTGTTACCCAAGCAAAATTAGATGGGTAGGAACTGGCTTGGTGGATGCGCTTCTTAATTTCATGCTGGTTTTTATTGTCATTTTAAAGACCTGCCATATAAAATAGGATGCAGAAGTCTAAAGAAGATCAAAAGTGCAATAATTTGGCATGTCTGCTCAGTGACATATCTGCCTACTGAGCAAGTTCAACACATAACTACATAAACTAGTAGAAAAAATTTATTTTCTCTCAGTCTTGAAGGTAACAAATTAAAGTCATACAGAACAAAGCTAAGATTTTGTAGTGTGAAGTTACTGACTTATAAATCAGCAAAACAAAAAATGTAGATTAAGGTTTTTTTATAAAGACTATTCCAGAATATGCTAAAATATTAATTAAATTATTAAATTAATAATTAGATTTCCTATGTACTTGGATTTATTTGGAGATTTGAAAAATTTATTCCACTATTTTTTTGTGAATAAAAACAAATACAGTACTGGTATTTAATCTATTTCTGGCTGCACTGGGTTATTAGCAAGTGTACCAAAATTCATCTTCGTGGGAAACATCACTTGGCTAGGAGCTACTTAAGAGATAACTTAGTCCCTGATCTGTCTGCTGCAGTTCCTGTATGTGAGATTTACCAGAGAGAAGGATAAATCCGTTTCACTTCTGAAAGACTGTTCATTACTGACAGGAAAGAAGGAAGGAAAAAAGGGAGATGCAGAGGAAAACCTAAACTAAGACACATAAGATCCTTTAGTACTGAAAGGATGGGTGACTTATTTACTCAGGTCAAGTTTAAAACAATGGTTTTGTCATTGCAGTGTTGTGTCTCTTTCATTTGTAGCACTGAATACTATTATCCTTTAGAGTATCCTTAATATTTAATGGTGTTGAAAAAGCAAAATACCATCTTTGAACCACCGCATTATGTTAAATTTGCAGATGTTACAAAATTTAAATAGATTGTAGCTGATTGTTTCACTGAATGTGCTTGTCTTGCTTGCTTTTAAGTTAATATATTGAGTCATTAATGGATTTTATTTCTCCCTAGGCTTTTATTTTTCAAACCTTGCCATTTACCTAGGTAATTGCTGCGTTTTCATTTGCTGGTACATGCAGCTATATGAAAACAGACAGATGACACCACTGACCCAGAACCAGCCTTACTGCCACTCTTCAGCATTTTGCTTTTCCAGTTAGTCTACCCTAACCATCTTTGCATATCTTAAGTTGCTGTGCACAGCTGAAGTCAAGGACAAGACGGCCCAATGTCTGATTGCAGGTTTGATTATTAACTGTACTAGATTCTCAAGAAATTCCTGAGCTCTGATCTATCCAGCATCCCTGTTTACATTTACAGGGATAGCCAAGATACATTTTGGTGTTCCATGACATCTGTAAACATAAAGGAAAAAAAGAGAAAGAAGAGAGCTTTAAAAACATGTAGAGTTAACTCCTGTAGTCCTTAGAATTTTTCTTTGGCCTTTGCCATTGTTTTGCAAAAATCCAAATATAACGCCCTTGGTGAAATGAAATAAACAAGAAATGTGTTTAACTATAAATTCTATATTACATTGTCACCTTAAAATCTCCTCCAGTAGTTGTTTCTGCATCTGATACAAATCAAACCATGTATTAAAAAAAAAAATAAAATAAAAATCATCAAATAATCTGAATTTTAAAAATTAAGCAAAATGAAAATTGACAATCAAAACATTTTGTAAAATATACAGGCATTCATATATTGTTATCTTCTTGTCTTTGAAATAAATATGATCAGAGGAAAATAAAGATTGAAAGTCTGTTCTTTCTAGCTGTTCTCAGCACAGCTGGTACTGAAAACTTGTAAGCCAAAAAAAAGTTCCTGTAAGTACATAAACGAGTTTGTTCTTATTACATGTGAGGAAGTTCTGTGTCCTCTTTCTTCCAGAGACAGGTAAATATCCCTAAGAACGTATCGTAAAGATTATCTTGTGTATTTATGAAACTTGCCAGTGTTTTGGTTGCAGATTCATCTTCCTTGGCCTCTTTAGATAGCAATTATTCTGCTTCAAATGAGATCAAGCTCTTGGAAAGGCGATGAGTCTGTACTTGCTTGTCAACCTGGTACAATCAATTCTGCAGGTGCATATGCACCTACTAGATACATTGTAACTTCAAATTTTCATATATTATGTGTTTTGTGCACATCCAGACTAGTTCAGTCTGCTTCTTTGGGAGGCACTTGGGAACATTCAACCAACAAACAACAAAAATGTGGTCTCTTTTTTAAGGGCACAAGTGAAGGTAGAGATTTTAGTACCTCACTTTTGTATAACACCTTAGACACTCGAATGTTTTCCAAGAAGATAAAGACCGTGGTTTCAAATCAGTCTGAGGAAGTGGAAATAGTATCTTCTCCCTCTCAGCAGAACCCACATGGCTCCTTAGACACACTAAGGACACATTGATGAGGTATTTGTACGTACCATGTGCATGTTTTAAATCTGGTGATATGGATTTCGTTCTACTGCTGGAAGATCTTGACAAAAGGTTGGTTGGTATATCTATGTCTTGGTTTTGAAAGACAGTTGTCTGCCAGGGAAAACAAGAGGCTCCCTTGGAATGGAGAATGTAAACCCCCTTCCCTCCAAATTATTATAATTTTGCAATTAGGGGCTCTCAGGCAAAGATATGGGAAATAGGAGTAACAGTTCTTTACTAGGAATATTAAAAATAAAAAGGAAAATACAAATGTAGTAGTAAAAACAAAACAAAACACAAAACCAAAAACAAAATTGGGGGGGGGGGGGGGGGGTGGGGGGGAAAGGCAAGGAAGCAAAGAAAGATCCTGGAAAAAACCCTGACAGAGTCAGGGATACAACCTGGCACCCTGGTGGTCAGGGTGTTGGAAGCAGTCCAAATAAGTCCTCCTGGAGTAACAGATGTGGTTCTGTGGAGTAGAGATGGTCCTGTAGAAAGCCCACTGGAAGGGCAAGAGAAGGACAAAGCATCTCCCAAAAAAACAGCCTTCAACAGATGAAATAGAGTACACATTTCTAAGTTACATAATCCAACACAATCTAACAAAAACTGCATTTGCAATTAAAAAACAAGAAAAAATGCCTAACTAATTTCTAAATCACAGAGTCATTAAGGTTGGGAAAGACCTTTTGGGTCATCTAGTCCAACCTATGACTGGTTTCCACCTTGTCAAAAAGAGCAGTCCCATGAGTCCCATGTCAGCTGTTTCTTGAAGACCTCCAGGGGTGGTGATTCCACCACTACTCTGGGAAGCCCATTCCCATACTTGACAGTCCTTCCCATGATTAAATTCTTCAAGATGTCTAGCCTGAACCTCCCATTACACAAGGAGGCCATTTCCTCTTGTCCTGTCACTTGTTACCTGGGAAAAGACACTGATCCCACCTACCAACACCCTCCTTTCAGGTAGCTGTAGAGAGCAGTAAAGTCCCCCATGAGCCTCCTTTTCTCCAGGCTAATTACTTACAAAATAACAACATACCGAATAGATGCAAATTGATAAATTTTATTTATGTATAAAAAGAGGTGGTTTGTTGTTGTTGTTGTTTGGTTGTGGGTTTGTTTTTTTTTTTTCCTCTTACATGGGACAATATAGCTGGTAAAAATAATCACTATCTGTTGTAATTAAAGTAGTAAAAAATAAATGCACAGCTTTAAAATACCTACAGTTCTGAATGCTGTTCTGATATACATAGAGACATAAGACACAAGTTTTATGTTTTGGGAGATTTTCTATGGGTTTGGTTTTGTTGGGTCTTTTTAAGATTAAAACTATCTCATATGTTTAAGGTAAAATATAATTGCTAATCAGCTCAAGGCAATTTTTGAAGTGTACAAAGTGTTATCCTTCATTTATGTATCATTCTCTCTCTGCCTTTCGATCTGCCTGCATACAAGGATGTCCATTTTTAGACAAACTTCCTGTTTTGTTAATACAGTTAATAAGACAAAGAGTTTTTAAAAGCCAGATTAAATTTATGCTTATAATTGCAGCATGTAGAAAATGTTTTGAATAGATGTGTCTAAATACAAAATAAATTTTACAGGAAACTTTAAGATTTTATGCTGACACAATAGTACACGATTTTCACTTCATCTATTTTATTCTTTTTGTGCGTGTGAAAGACAGTTATTGAACTTGACAAAAAGCAAATAGAAGACAAAAGACCTTTAAGAAAAGTCCTTTGTTTAACATACTTTGCTTCTTGCAAAATCATCCTGGAAATGAAACTCATACACAGGGAAACACACACTGCAATTTTTTTTTTATTATTTTTTATTTATTTTTTGTTTGGTGAGATTAATCACTGAGTTTACCTCTTGTCCTAGAAACTTTCAGTTTCTAGAAAAGGTACTGAAGACTGGGTTTTCTCAGGTGAGAGAGCTTTTTGGGTTTTGGGACTGCCATTGAAGAACAGAAGCAGTTGCTATCAGGCAATACAGGTTGCTAACACAAAAGTGGATTTGGCTTTGTACAAAGGACGAGTGTTAGAGCTGGCAATATTTTATCAGAATTCAGAAAATAGGATTGTCAGCTTAGCCAGGATCAGTGGCCAGCAGCTCTTTACCTGGGATGCACTTAACAGCATTCAAATCGTATTTTACCAAGAGCTGTGGAACCTTGCATTCAATTATAAGGACAGTCATATGCTGACTTGTTGGGGTTTTTTAAAGTTATCATTAATACTCTGACTAGAATGAGAGCTATGAAGATTAAATAAAAGCTGTACAGTGTTTTATGACTTTATGATTTTTTGTGTGTGTGTGTATTTATCACAAAGTGAAGTGCTTACAAAACACAACGCCAAGAGTTGTAGCTCAGTGAAATTCTGGTTTACTTAATAAATTTTCATAAGCATTTGTTATGCTGGATGTCTTTGATATAGTAGAAATCTATAGTGAAAATAAAACAATCTTGTCCTTTGCCGGTGTAACTTGTAAGAGTGAAGCTCTTTCACTGTCTGAGAAATGAGACAAATGCTGAAACGTGAGTGTAACCAAGAGTTTTACATTTCCTCCCAGCCTACCCTCTACCCACTCAAGCCAGGGCTAACCCAGCACACCAGTTTCCACATCATCGGGACCCAGCAGAGGATCTTGATATATTAATAGAAAACTCTTACTGAAAAGGCATGTTACTTCCTTTGCCAAGTAAATCACACAAGCTGATATATATAGTAAAAAAGGTGCTGTTATTCCAGCATTCAAGCAGTAAAACTAGCAAATTTTGCAGTTCATAAGGATTTTGCAAACTGTTAAGGACTCATTGGTGTTGGATTAAAAAGATGGGAGTGACAGAGTTTGACTGTATATCTGACAAGGCACAGGATCTAAAGGAAATACCAGGTAGTTTTATCTATTTCTAAGCTCTATATATGTGAGTCCAAAGAAACAACTTTTGGCTAAATGGCATATGCTTTAATCCTGAAGTACTAGTAGAATCATAGCAAACTTTTTTTCAGACATTATCCTATATTGGAAGTGTTGTAAACCCTTTTGTCTTAGTAATTTCTAATCAAATTATCAGAAAATTTTCAGTTTTCAGCACCATACCTGAACAGTTTGAAGGGTTTTTTTCTGGTTTTGTATTTATCTATTTATTTTCAATTTTCAGTTTTTTATTATATTCTGAAGTCTTTGGAGTAGACACATGTATCCTGACTTTCAAATTGTATTTTAGAAAGCAGCAGTTCCCTCTAATTTGAACTAGTGGATTTTAGTGTAAGAAGGGTTGACAGTTGTGGGTTACAATCTTTATTTCGCCTAGTCCAGGGAAATTAAGATTGATTTTCTTGGTGTTTATGAGGCAATGGTTAGTGCTGGGAGCTACTTATTCAATTAGGAAAGCAGTTAGTCCTGAAAATCAGGTTATTTATGTTGATGTTTAGAGGCACTTGTCTCTACAAAAAGGAAGAGAGTTAGATGCTTTCTCTGTGTCCTTCCTTTCCCCATCCCCAGTACCTAGGGATATGTATTAGGTGACTACAGGTTTTTGTAGCTGTGTTAGGCAGAAGAGAGAGAAGGGCAGTGAGTTTAAGAAGTCTAAAGAGTAGTGGTCCCACACAGAAAAAAGACATCCTATAAGGGGAAGCTGGGATGACACGTTCACATTCTTACTAAAATCCATGGTTTCTGTAAAACCCTGCAAGAGCCAATGCAGTCTCACAAAAAATAAATTCTGCCTAATTATCTAAGAAGATGACTTATCTAGGAAGTCTGAAACAAAATTAACGCCCAAACCCTGTTAAGGGGAAAGGAGATTCAGGATGAAGTACTGACAAACTGCTTATCGGTCATAGCTTTTTATGGATACTAAAGCTCTACTGCTTGCTTTGTCAGAAAGCTCTTTGAGTTCTTGGACAAGATATTTTTCTTCTTTGTGCCTCATTTTATGAACTAAAATTCAAGATTCTCTTACCCCATTTCACCTTCCTTAATCTTATTCTAGTTGTATCTTGCTCATGTGCAGCTGCCTATATAAAATATTCTGAGTGGAGGGACTTGTATGCAATTAATGGGATGAAAATAGAAATAAAATACCACTTGAAAATGTTAATGACTTGGTGTTATAAACCTGTGATTCTCTTTTGTAACATTTTATGAGAATAGGAAAAGTCAGTAGGGCCCAGAGTAGTTAAATATTGTGCACGTTTCAGAGAGTATTACCTATTTAAATATTATAGCTACATTTAGATTTATGAAGAAGGCCTATTTAAAAACATCTTGATAATGTGAGTACTTGAAGAAATTTCATTTTGTGTCTCCTGTTCCCTGGTTACTGCTTTGAGCTCAGATAGCCGGATGTACGCTGGCACCAGAAGGCTTATCAGACAGTTCAAACATGGCCATGTTACAGCCGAAAGTGAAACAGGTGGACAAACAGAGTTAAATAGGAATGAGTCTGCCTTCTCCTTCTAGTGGTGATTGGGTTCACTCCATTTTTAAGTGAAAAAAAGTTCACATGATCCTTTGAATAAGGACAGGGACAGTTGTCTTTCCTTGGTGTCTGTTTCCCTGACTGAAGAGAAATATTTTAATTGAAATGCAGAATGTTTTGGATTTCAAAACACCCTTCAGATCATTGAGTCCAACTGTTAACACATCCAGCTCCACCAGAAAACCACGTTCCTAAGGGCAATGCTCATTAGCACGTCACATTAAAGGGAATACGTACTGATTTAGACTAAAGATTGGGAACATAGACAAAACCTTGGGAATGTACATGGAAGTGGGCGGTGCTCCATTGGTTTAAGATAGCTAAGTTGCTTCATCTGTTGCATTAGCATATAATTTAATAGTAATTTGTCTGTCTGTATAGAGTCTTATGTATTAAACAGATACAGAAATTATTTAATATTGGGATGACAATATTTAAGCAGTAGTTCTGAGAGAATTATCTGTGTATTATGTGCAGTGAAATAAAATGAGGACACTATTATTTTAAATGCTATTCAGAAAACTCCTCTTGTCCACCAAAGAAATAATTATTTTTTTCTCCTAGTTGGTCCTGACTAGGTGACCTAGGTTACAATGTAAGATGTGCCCAAAGTATGTATTCTATTACCATCTACATGAGATGTTGAAACTAGGTTGGGCACTGTTTCCCTTGCCCCCTCCCTCCAGACTATCTTCTGTTAATGGCCCATCAATGCCTTCCTCCATGACTCATAGGTAACTCCCTCCAGGAGCTATCTCTGTTTAATGGGCAATCGAGGACCCATTACAAGACTGATAAAATGATATCAGCCCATTGTGAGATGCTCTGCCCAGGGGGAGGAGCCAAGCATTCCCACCTGGATATAATCTGGGATTTGGGACAGCAGAGGCAGCCTTGCCCACTGGATTCCCAGAGGACAAGAGCTACCAGACCTTTCTGTGGGAACACTGCTTCAACAAGACCGCTTCATCTGGACTGCTACCACCACAGTTTCAGGTTGTATTCTGACTCTGTCAGTGATCTTTTGTACGGTTGCATGTCTTTTATTTTATTTTACTCTTTTTTTTTTTTTTTTTTCTCTCCTATTAAATTGTTTTTTCTGACTTGGAGTCTCTTGCTGGTTTTACCTTCAAGCCAGCACACTAGATCACACTTAGACTACCATTTTAAAATGACAAATTGAATCTTAAGTGGCAAAGAGTTCAGGAATTAAAGCCAGTAAGTGAAGAACAGTATACAGCCATCATAAAAGAAAACAAGGGGGAGAAAGGAAATTGATAGCATAGAGAAAGGGAAAGATTTCTAAATTGGATAAGATCCAGCTGTTGCTTCACAGTAGGAGCAGAGAAAGCAGGCGGTTAATTGAAAGTAAGAGAGAAAACACTAACACAGAAATGTATGAAAATGTTAAGCCCCTAGAATGAACCAAGTATGTCCTACAGTTGCTGTTGGTAGAGGAAGATGTTCTTTTGTGGCAACTACCACCAAAGACTGATAGAGACAATTTTTTATTCATGTTTTCTTAATGGTTTTATTATTACTATGATTGTTGAAGTAATGCTGCATCAAAAGCCTAGACCTCTGTTTTGTGGCATTCTATCAAATATAATTTATTACATTCAAAACAGCTTCCTGAAGTAAGAATAAGAATTTTTGTGGTTCTTAAGAAACAGTTCTTTCATTGGCTGTTGACTGTCACTTTCACTTGAAGGATAGTTAAAAGGTTCATGTTTAATGCTGCCGTGTCATAACTGTAGGTGCCAAAGTGGTTGTTGCTGCCAGGAAGGATTGATGATCTCTGGAAACATATTTTGCAGTCACTCATCTGTACCTTATTGATTTTTGAAATAGCGGTAGGTATGCAAAAATGTTGACATCACCTAGTGTCAGAGATAATTTATTCATCGGTTAATACTATGCTTTTCACATTTCCTGAAATAACGATACACTTGGGTAGTGGCATCCTTTTCCTAGGCAATAAACTACTTTAAATTTGGCAACCTGTTAATCTACTTAAGTGTGTGTTGAAAAGCATGTGAATCAGTACATTTCGTGTCCAGTGTGTCCCTGAATGATGTTTTCATTCATGTTATAATCCAGATTAACTCACTTATTGGACTTCTTTTATTTTAAGACTGAATGTAGAGGCTGATGGACATCATTAAATAGAAGAAATATTTAATCTTCCCCTCGTGGTTGTGATTTTTGGAAGTCGAGGAGGAGTGACTTAGAAGACTACAGATTAAGCACATAGCTTTGAGAGACAATCCTGAGAGTTGTTGAGAGTTGAATATTCACTCTGTTCTCTAGATTAAGGTATGCAAAGTGTAAATTGCTACAGGAGACAAGTTCTTGGGTGCTCTTCTGAAAAACTTTTGTCCCTGAATGTTGCCGTTATTAAAATATTTTAGCCTTTTCTGGGAGATCAGTATTGGGTCTTAAATATATCTTTGGTTAGAATAGCTACAATGTACAAACCGTTAGAAATTTTGGCAGTAAGTCCTCTTACTGCACTTTGGCATATAAAAAGATCTTGAAATTATGTAAAGAAACAAGTTCTTTGATGGCAAGTGATCTAGGAGAAAAATTTCAGAACTCAAATTTAGAAATTGCCAATCTTTTCTGTATTTCAAGATAAATGTTAAATGTTATTAATCAATTATTTTCATATTGCCAAAGCATTTTTATAGATCAGCCTGACCAGAATGCCGATGAAATCTAAATATAATTTTGTATAGCTATCTCTGTACTTCTACAGCCGTACTTTCTGCCATAATGCCTTTCTACATTAAATTCTTTCAAGGTCAAGATATTGCAGAAAGAAGATGTTTCATGAAAGAAATGGATATAATGTAAATATAAAGTTTAGGTGAAACTTTGCATGAAGTGGAAAAGTTGATTCTATTTTTATCTAAAACCCATGCAGTGGATTGATTAATCAGAGAATGCAAGCAAAATGCAGATGTTGCTATTGTTGGGACTAGATTGCCTTTATTATGTCCCTTCCAAATCAAACTTCATGATTCTATAATTCCTAGTCCAGAAGAGGGTACAAGATTTCTATTATTAGTTATAAGAGTGTCCAAATTATGTGTTAAGGTTGAAATTATGTATAATGTCTATATAAATAAGCTTTTAATTTTTTTTGTTTCTGCTTCAGATAGGAAAGCTGTAAGTGAAAAAAAAGTAGTTTAAGTGGAAATCAAAGGTATATAAATAGAGATAAATCACATGTACTTTCATTTGCATGAGTTTGCCAAGAAGAGAAGGGGAAAAAATTAAAGGAGGAAAAGAAAGAATTAATATATTGCTTTCCTTAATGAGATTCCATGTGCTCTATTTGATCTCATGGATAGTCAAACATATACCACAACAGATATTTGAGGCGTATAAATGTATAATAACTTCCTGTTAAGTTGCTACCCTTAAAATTGTGACTCCAAAAGTTGCTTACCTTAAATTGATGTGTTCAATCTAAATAGTGAAAGAATATTTGTGGGCTTCAGGATATGTGATAAAAGCAGGACATGTTTTGAACTAAGATTATTCATAGGACATCCTGTCTCAGAAGATCTGGGAAATTTTCATAAAGGCAAGGATGCACACGTAAATTAATAGGTATGAACAAGGAGTCTGATGGAACGCTTTGGTAAGGAGGACAACAGTTCATGCAGTAGTAAAATAAAATAAAAATTAACAATAACCTGTAGCAAAAATCTATTAAGGAAATGTTTAGGAGAAATTTATCACTTAACCTGTCAGGGATGCAGTGTCTGTGGGCAGTAGCTTAACTTTCAGTGATCTTAGAAACATAATGTTCCAGGCAGGAGTCTGATGCTTTCTCTGGGTTTGTGTGAGACCAGTTCCTCCTCCAGTTTATTGAAAGCAGAAGGGACTAATTTTTTTTTTTTTTTTTTTTTTTGGGGGGGGGGGTGGGGGGTGGTCTGTCTTTTTACACTTGCAGTACAAAATTTCCGGAATTTTTGCTGGAGGGGGTTGTATACAAGTATATATATCTGTTTAATTTCTAGATAAGCTAAAAAAATTTTAAATGATTCCTAACAGCAAGGTAAACTCTTCTTGAGTTCTTCTTTTCCCAGTTTGATTGTTCTTAAATTTTCTGCCTTTTTTTTTTTTTTTTTTTTCTATTATAAGTTGAGGACAGAGCAGTAGTACACAAAAAAATTTAATATACTTCTGTGAGAAATCCTTCTCCATACACCTAGTCCACCTCTGTGATTTATTGCTTTTTGAAGTACTATGTTTTTGAAACAATACTTCTTTCATAATATATAACCTACAGAAAAGTGTAGAGACATAGACTGATAGATTGTGTTTGGGTGAATGAGTGACTGACTCCATGAATTTGGGGTCCAAGGCTATCAAGACTTCCTTAAACAATATGTATTTCCCCTTTTAACTATTAGTGTTTATGTTTTTGTTAATACTAAAGAGTTGGATGATTAATTGGAAAAAACATTTTAGAAATTAATTTAATTTGACTCATCATAACTCATATTATGAACAAGAAAAAAAAAAAAAAAATCCAGGAAACTACTTTGGTATGGAAGCCCAAGTTCTGGACTATACCTCCTACTCCTGCAGAGAAGAACTAAAGACTAAAATGTGAAAGTTGGAACTAAGCTTACTGAAAATAATGTATTTTCTACTGGAAATATTCCTATACCCTGTTTTATTTTTTTGGCTTCACTATCCTTCTTCATGCAAGGTGCAATATGTGTTTTAGACAAATTTTAAGTATTTGATTTTAATATTTAAATAAACTTTTGAATATTAATAGGGTTTTTTTTTATTTTTTAAATGCATATATTGTAAGAATAGTTGCAAGAAATTGGAAATGTCTTAATTGCTTGGTAACTTTAAAGTTCTTTTATGGAATACTTGGTACAGAAAAGTTGTTAGTTTTGTGCAGAGTATGAGTATATGGATGTTTGAGGTATATGTAACTATTTGTCACATTTTTGATTCTGTAATCCTAAATTAGAAAAAAAATCATGATTCTAAGATTAACAGGTGTTAAAATAGGAGATATTTTCTTCAGAAATAAAGCCGTTGGTTATTCACATGTACCAAAACAGATTAAGAAACATTATGATAAAGAATAGTTTAAATTTTTCATTTATCTTTCTTTTCTTTATTTTTTAAATAGTATTTAAATTAACTGAGTGGGTTTGTCTTCCAATGAATTTCAATATGGTTCACAATGCCTTAATTGTTACTGCAAAGAGTTAAAATTACTTTTTCTTCTAGAATATAGATAAACTGTTGGATGTGAGGAATTAATAAGTTTACAATTGAACATGATTTTTTGGTCTGGTTACTAAACAGTGCATATTTTTTTGCTATGCAGAAATTCAAAACAAGTTTATGTATCTTCCTTGCACACCAGAGAGAAAAAGATGATCAGATCATTTCTGTTCAAATTTAAACCATTTTTTATTCATATTGTCATAAAAATATCAGCTTGGTTTCATGATAATAATAATTATCATCATCATCGCCATCATCATTCTGTCCTCTGTTTTCCTTTGTAATTCATTACAGACATAATGTGCTGATTCAGCTTTTGGTAACATCATAGAATTCATACAGGAAATGTCCCAGATCTACTTCTTTAAGAACTGATGCAATAATTTCCTCTAGTTTAGTGGCCATTTTAATTTTCCAAACAGCTTTCCTGCTGTTGCTATTTTTAAGTAAGAGGAGGATGTGGACTGCTTTGGGGTTTTGCCACCAATGAATTCCCCATATAATTCACAAATACCAACTGGATGCTTTCTTTTAAAAACAAAGAACTTAGAAATAACTGTTGTTATTTACTGCTGCAACCTTAAAATAGCTAAATTTTCTTTCCTTATTGTGTTGGCAAAAACATGATTGACTGAAAAAAGTTTCTACCTCATTAGATGAACTTGACTACTAAACAATGTATCAGAATTCCTGTAATACCAAATAGTGCATCATCTTCAAATAACTTAATTTCTGATTAGACTATCTTTTTCCACTTTATTACAAAGTAAAATGATGTCAAATGCTTACTCAAAAATATATTACTTCTTCTTTCTGCTTGTTTTTCTTATTTTCTTAATTACTGAATTCCTCCCTGTCAAAATAAAATTATGATGGTGTTTATAATGTAGTAGCTGTCTGTCAAATCATCATTTTTACCTCTGAAGGATGGTGTTTGTGGAGTTCTGATGACAAAAACAAACATTTAAATGCTTTCCAAATCTGTGAGTCAGTATTCAAGGTCCACAGCTTGAAACAGCGTTTTTGATTAACAATTTATTAGAGCCCACAATGCACAGTTTAAAAAAAAAAAAAACAACAAAAAAACCACCACCAAAAATAAAAAGCCCAAACCACAAAATGAACAAACGAAACAAAAACCCCACAAAACAACAACAAAAATAAGACACTTCTGAATTTATTATCAGTTAATTTCTCAATTATCTTTACAATCCTTAAATCTTAATCCTTTACAATTTCCTTAAATCTAAGGAAATTTTACTATGAAGGCTCAGGTCACAACTGCTTGTTCTTGTGAAAAGTGTTTATATCCAAAGCTTTTTTTTTTTTTTTTTTTTTTTTTTTTTTTTTTTTTTTTTCATTTTGCTGCAGTATACAGGACTTTGAACAGATTTAAGTATATATAGTGGGATTAATTTGCTTGGATTTAGACATTTATATCACAAGTCGCCTTATCAGTAAAGGGAAGTACTTTGAGAGACCCTGTTGTTTTATGTTCCTAAAGTACATGTTTTTCCTAGAATGTAAGGGATTCATCCCTATGAGTTTAGTCATTACAAGGACAAGACATTAAATTATCACTCTTAGTGAGAGTGTTACACAGTGCTTACAGTGTTACATAGCTCTCATAGTGTTAAATTTCAAAACCATAGAAAATTTAAATTCTATGCCTTGAATTTTGTACCATTGACTCCTATTATCAGCCCTTCCTCTAATCTTTGTCTGAAATCCTTCATCTCTGAGTATCTGCAGCCCTTACCTGTATATGTTGATTTGACAATATTGTGCTATAAAATGCCATTTTCCATCGATTTTGAAGGTATTTTTTTCATAAAGTTACTCAGAATATAGCAATTTAAATATGCCTCTATTAGTTCAACATAAGAATTTGATTTTCACTTAATGATGCTGTACTACTTTCTGAAAAGATGCACAATGATGGGTTGTATTTGAAACTGCATAGTGGCCATCTGTACTTACTGTGACATTTCTAATAGCCATTCTGTGGAATGAAGATTTTTAATATCAGGAGACAGCACCTGTTAACAGAGTAATTTCCCCTTTCAACAAAAATACTGTTTGTCATAGCCTGTGGCCATTGGTTTTTAGCTGTGCTGAGTAAGATGGAGGAACTCTTGATGGGATTTAACAAATATATGTCTTAATGGAGCTATCAGGATGAATAGTTGTTCCCAGTATAATTGTTTAAAATAAAAGATACAACCCATTCAAATAATTGACCCCTGCCTATTATTTTCATTTGAAAAAGAATTATGTCAACTGAAGGGTAGGGCGTTTCTTTTGGGTTTTGGGTTTCTGTTTTTCTGGGGGGGTGTGTTTGTTTGTTTGTTTTTGTTGTTGTTGTTTTGTTTTTTGCCTTTTTTTAAACATATAATTTGGTACACTTTAGTTTGAGATTTTTACAGGACTTGAATTTCTTCTGTCTCAGAACTCTTCTTGCCCTTTCTTGCTTAGTAGCAAATCTATTTCTACAGTCATGCAATCTAAAGTATTCTCAAGATTTTTCTCATTGAATTCTGAAGTATCCATTTTCAATCACAGGTTCTCAGAGTTCTGTGAAACCTAGTGAGGCGGACCAAAGAGACTTGTCACTTCTTTTTTGGCCAATAATTTGTCTATGTGCAGACCTGCCACTGTCCGTCATGTGACATTGTTGTATGGCTGCACTTCTAGCAACTCTGAAAGTGACAATCTGAAAACTCCAAGCCCAACCTCCTTTCCTTTTACGTGATGTCTTTTTTTTTTTTTTTTTTTTTTTTTTTTTAATATATGTACATGTTTGGGATATTTGAAATATGCAGATGGAAAATGAGGTAATTTTTGCCATTTTTTCCATTTCATTTTTGCATGATTCATTGGTCTTAAAATTAGTGGGATGTATATATTTGTTTAGTTTTTCTGACTATGCCAAGCAAGCTTTTATGAACTTGATTTTAAATATTTGAACTTGAAATATTTGGCTTTCCTTTTAAAAGTAAAGGGTTCACTTGCCCTGCTTTCTAGAGCTATGGCAGCCTATGTAAATGACAACTGCTTAACAATTGTTCAGTTTTGCTTTCAGATCAAAACAATAAATATTTTTTGCATGTTTTGGGGGGAGTTTTGTGATTAAAACAAATGTGATTAAAATAATTTTAAAATCAGCTTATTTATTTTCAGTGGCTTAAGTTCTTGAACTCACCGTGGAATTTTCAGTAATAAGAAGAAAGTTAGATCTGAGTGCCATGGGGGCAGTGAAATGGCAGTTTTGCAAAACACAATTTGTTTATATACATGATAATAAAGTAGTTTATTAGAGCCTACTCTGGAATAACTATTTGTAATTTGCAATAATTCCGTTAGCAACACGGTATTTCTAATATCATACACCATATAACCTGAGTGGAACAGAAATACCTTTCTGCTTCCAGATATTAATTTCACATCTAATCCAAAAACATTCATCCATCATTGTGACATTAAATCCAGATCACCTGTTTTTGAAAGCTGAAGTCATGCTGTCTCCTGTCCTTTTAATCTTTTAGAGTGCCTGTTATTTGCATCCTACTTATGAAAGTTGGATAAAGCTTGAGGGAGGGAGGGAACAGGTTGCAGCATAGGAAATGTGAATCAACAGCTCAGCTTCTGACAGCTTAGGAAAAAACAGTTCATCTTTATCTCCTATCTCTTCTCCTGATAGAGACACTGAGTCAATAATAGCAGTGCCAGGGCTTATAGTGGCACAACTATTTATACTTATATATGTGCACAGAAATATATATATATATATATTTCTGTACAGTGCCTGTATTCTCTACTCCCAGAATTAACTTCTTTTAAGATGTGACTTTCAAGAGAAAAAAAATAAAATATGATGTCTCTTAGGAACAGATTATTTTTGGACTTCAGCAAACTGAGGAGGTTAAATTCTCTGTACATGTTGGCCTCTCAGACCAGATAAAAACTATCTGTTTTGGGGAGCTGCAGCAGGACTGACTTTCTGTGGTATAGACGGGAGTTATAAATCTCATTTGGCTCCTGTGTCAAGCCCTTTACAAACTAGCACAGAAGCTGCTATCATGCAGTTCATGTTGATGGCCATGTCCCTTGATGTCACCCCATCAGTGTGGTCAGATTCAAGAGGTTACAAGGTGCAAGGCAAACCAGAACCACTGTGGTCCATCTTCTTCCCATCATTCCTCTCCTGTTCACCTTATGTTCCTTTTCCCTTCCCAAAAGTAGACAATCTCATGTAGTCATGACATCATTGATATTATTGGACCAGGCGTTCTTGATTATTCTGTGGGCTTAATGTGGTTCCATCAGACATATCTCCTGTTGTTTAGGGAGATTATTCTGTTGGTATCAGGCACCCTTCCCACATTCCTGCAGGATTATTTCATATTACAAAATGTCTTTCTTGTTTTTTCTACACCCTTCATTCTTACCATATAGATTTTACTACTTGTACGGGTTTTTCTGTATCCAGCTTGGAGACATCAGTCTAAATTAAGAGTGCCACAGAGATTTCTGCTGATGGAGGATCTATGCAGGAAAAATAAAATTACTTGACTTTATTTAAGTTGAAAAATGTGAATAATAATCATATGGATTAATTTATTAAAATGTTTACTTTGTTCAAACAAGAAAAAGAAGATTATTTCACCATATAAACCCATAATTCTGGGTCGTTTACCTATGAAGATAGCAGAAAACAAATACAGTTGTAGAATTAACCATTGGTCCCAGTATGATTGCATCTTTAGATTAACAGGGAATCTAATTCAAGATAGAGAGCAGCTGAATAGTATAGTGTTATGTTTCTTGAAGTTATTGGTGCTTTTTCACCTCAGAATACTAATATTTTGTCACATCTTCTAGTTTTGTAACATGTCTGAGTTGATTCTCTCTAAATGGTGAATTATAATAGAATCAGCTATGATTTTCTCCACTCTAGCAAAATTAATGCTTGGAATGTTTCCTCCTGCATGGCATTCCTCTTTAGTATTTACTCCATGTATTATTCCATGTAAACTTCATTTTTTCATCATCCAGTATAATTCTAATAATTTGATGGTCCAGATTAATTCTCAGCTGAGTCCATGTTAGAGGTGTATTCTAGGATAGATGCACTGTAAGAAGAAAAAGGGCCTGCAAAAGTTCACACTGCCTGAAAGCCAGGATAAGAACTCCATGAAATACTTTGAATGAGATGTTCTTGTACACTTGAAGATGATAGTGTAGCAAAGTCCCATAATAAATTGAAATATAATGTGTTTTCTTTTTAGAATACTCAATTCTGTTAATTTAAAACCCATTTCTTCTGTCTAGGCTACATTTATAATAGATAAATTCTTGTCATGTAGAATGAAGATAAAAAATGAGGATTAGTAATTAAGTTACTTAGGAATGAATCCATGAGACTCTCAAGGAGAGTAATAATTTTGAAAGCCAATGACTGGGGTTTTCCTACTTATATACAACTGAATCAAGTGTGGTGGCTTAGGTTTAGATTCCTCTCTAGATGGTTTCAATTTCAGTTAATTTAATGGCAATTTTGCAAAAAACGTTTCTCTAGGAGTGTTTTAGGTTTTCTTCTTGGGGAAAAACTTTTCCTCCTTCTCTCTAGATATATAACTGCATCTTTTCACATGCTGCAGTTTGTGTTCGTGCATGTGTGGGAGTTACACATGCAAGTTTAAACCAATCTATTTATATGCAGGCCAAAATATACTAAATCATGTAGGATTTTCAACTTTTTGGTGTGGTGTAATGTTTTCTCACTCAATTCCACACTGTTGAAAACAGAAATTATGGTCATCTGCTGAAAAAGATGAAACTCTGTTCAACACAGGAATTAATGTAATGGTAATTAAATTGGCAGATACATAAAAACAATCCATTGGCATATAGTGTGTTTTATTTACACTTTGCATATGTTTAAATTCAGAAGAATTGAGGAGACATTTTGAAATATTCTTCAAACATCACAAAAGATGAGCAAATATTTGCAATTATAATCAAATTATGCAGCTATCAAATACAATTTTCTGTAATTAGTGGGTAAGCAGAAGTTGTTGACTTTGTAATTACATTACAATTCTAAAGGAAGTTCCTCTTTAATTCGTCTTAGTAAGCACCTCCAATGCAGTCAAAATTGAAATGCAATACAGTTATGTGCTTTGATTTGTTCGCTCTAAGGCTCACTGAGCTACAGGAGGAAAGATAGGAGAGGCAGAATTTTCTGCCTTTGGGACAGTCATACGTTGCAAAAACTTTTACCTAAGAATTATCTGGAATTTTGTCCTACCAAAACTGAAGCAGCAGCTGATTCAAAATATCTCTGAGACAGTCAGCACTAAGGGGGAAAGGTATAAAAGAAAGAAGAAAGGTAGTAATTGCAATGTGGATCTTCAGAGGAATGTAGATAATTGTTACAGCCTGGAGGGAAATGAGCCATGAGCAAAGTTGAAAAAAATATATTGCCCAGAAAAAGAATTGGGAATAACAGGAAATATAAAGGAATTGCTTACAAGCTGTGGCATTTTAAAACAAAACAAACAAAAGGAAAAATAATCAAAAAAGGATAAAAACTTAAGCCTATGTTGCTCTAAGAAAAAAAAAAGTAAGTTCTAAAATGTGAAACAAGCCTAATAGGAATAGATACACTGGCAGGGTGATTGAATTTTTTGTAGTTTTTCTGAAGGAAATAGAATAATGAAATAGAGAAATAATCAAAACTGTAAGCTGGATGTAAAAATATTTTAATATTTCAGAAAATATAACTTGAGGTTGCTGGGTCAATTGTAATGGAATAATATAACAGCAGACCCTGGGGTTAAAATCTTTTAGGTCATTACAAAGAAAACCTGAGCAGAATGCTAGGAATTATACTGAGACAGATGAACTGCTTATTGTCTCTGTGACTTTCCATATTTCTTTCTGTGAAATGAAAGACTCTTCTGTCAACAGACAAATACTCAAGAAATGACTGGACGTGGCACTCAGTGCATTGGTCTGGTTGACAAGGTGGTGATCAGTCAAAAGCTGGTCTGGATCTTGAGGGTCTTTTCCAACCTTAATGATTCTGCAATGGAGAACATTGCCATTTTGATAGTTGTTCAACAGGCAAGTGACTTTTGCCTTGAAGATGTTAGAAGTACTATAGATGACCAATAAATAATTTTCTTCTTTCTAGGCAAAGTATATTGCCAGTGTTTTGTATCAATTTTATTAATTTTTGCAAAAATAAGTTACATAATTTATGTTGCTTTTGATAATTCAGTTTATTTTGATTTATCAGTGATATATCATCTTGAGACTTTTTCAGATTATACATAGCTGTTCCTCTGAGATATTGGTAGATGCATTGCATCATGTACTTTTGGCCAGTAATACTCTTTTCTATGTGAGAAAAAATGAAGCTTTAAAGAATAATTAATTTGTTGATTAAATGCAATTGAATTAGGAAATAATGCAGTTATAATTTAATTTTTTTTAATTTATTGCTATTGAAAGTGTGTCCACTACTGCATATGTCAAATAAGAATTGTATTATCTGAATTTAATTAATCTGAAGTCCAAGTCAATAAAGGTAGGCAAGAAGAATGTATAAATTCATACAGAGAGAGGAAATTTGATTCATGTGTGTGACTTCAGACTTGATTCTGCTATCATCTTCCATGCAAAGAGCCTGGAAAAGTGCCCATGGAAGTGTACATAACTCTGAACTTTCTTTTTACTTTCATTAACAGTGGAGAGCAATTCAACTTTTCTCCCCTATCATTTGACTCACACCACATTTATTCTGTGTTAAATTAAATGTTCAAGTCCAGTTGTCCAAATTAATGTAGTTGAGCCAATGTATGTGTATGGCTCAAGCACACTTGTCTCAGAAACTACAAGTTGTTCTTACTTTCCTTAATTCAGGATTGTATAGGAAAGCTGGCTAATGATTAAGAGTTCTTCCAAGTCTTATTGTCCTCCTTACAACTGATAGGACAGCTGCAGTCCATAAGAAATTTTTAGAGATGGTATTGGAAACTTTTTGGTGTAAGTTAATCGCAGAAATGCAGCCTAAAAGATGGTCTGAATTAATTGAAGAGTGAGATCTTCAGTGGAGGTTTGAATCATTCACTTGGTAGCTACTTAAGCCATGCACATATGTAAAAAACCAAAATATTGTGAAAAGGAGAAGGGTGGGGAAAAAAGACTATGTCATAAAAGAAATTTAAAATCAGTTATTCATGCTGGCATTTTTTAGCATGATTCTTGAGACAGTCTGTCATGAGGAGTGTTTGTTTTGTGATTCTTAAGGTTGGTAATTGTATCTTTACAAGGTGCACCTAATGTTAATTTTTATCCTAATGTTGTGAGGGGAAATGCATTTCTCATTTGAAATAAGAAGGCTGACTTAGGTTCAGCTATAAAAAGTAAATAAAACTGAAGTTTTTTAATGCTGGCCAGCCTTCCAGAATGATAACGTATTTTGTGTATATTGGCTCCTGGTAATCTAATTGAAATTGTAACTAAACTGTATTTTCTTTTAATAAAAAGACTGCAACGGCCCCAAGGATTTCCTAGATAGCAGAGAAATTGAGAAACAATCAATTTTGGATTCCTTCTTATCTTGCTTTTCTCCCTGTTAGTCTATGTATCTGTTTTGCCAACAGAACAGGCAGTCAGAATTCTTCCTATTCTCAATTTAGCCATACCATAAAAGTGAATTCTTGGGGAAAGTGGTGAATATGCAAGAGCTATTGAAAATTGCTTCCAAGTCTCCAAGTGGTTCTCATTGTTCCAAATAGCTGAATATGTGGTGGAGTGAGAGTTTGAAGTTGTGAGAGCATTTTAAAACCGAAACTTTTTACTACATATAAAGAAAAAAAAGTGTTCCTCTTTTTCTTGCTATGTGTTCTGCTTTATCTCTTTGATTCTTGTAGTGCCTCTTGTTACTGTCACTCTTAAGAGCTGTAATAGCATCCTGAAAATAGGGCACATTTCTGAACATGTATGAGTAGGAAATCCAAACTTCTGTGTAAATAAAATTACAATGCATATATATACGATATATATTATATATATAATACAAAAATGTGTGTAATATTGTAGTAATCACCAACTTCAAGTGCCAAATAGCAAAACATAACTAATAAAAAGAAAGTAAGATTATGTTACATCAACTTCATGAAAGTTTAAATTATGTTCTCCAATTGCATGAAGAATTCATTTGGAGATGAAGTGAAGGAGAGGGAGGAGGCTTATGTTATAATACTTTGAAAGACAATTTTGCCAAATTGTCAAATTCATTTGTCTTGAAAATGTCTTGACATTATTACTACACTTCACCTCTGCTATGCTCCTCAGCAGAAGAGTTCTTAAAGATTTACTGAAATGGTTATGTATTATTTTATAAATGGTTATGTATTATTTTATTCACTTTCTAATTATGAGAACGAACAAGAGCTAGCCCCACTGACTCTGCAGGATTTGAAAATATTCAAATTTTTGCACTGCTTGGCTGTGCAGTGCACTGCTGTCCTTCTGTCAGCATTATGCATTCCATAGTTTTCAGTTTGTACCAGCAAAATGTCACTGTGACTCCAGTTTTTATTCTAGTTTCTCTGAGGTGTCGTACCTACATTTTTTCGACATAAATTTTCAGTTATTCACCTATGACTTTTTCTACTCCTGGAATCATCCTCATGGTGAAAATGTGTTTAAGTCCTTAAACTGACATCTGCCATATATCAATGCTTTTATTTTGCACAGATCTCAATTGATTGAAACACTTTTTTTGGGATATGTTGCCTTCTTTGCTGTTGTTTTTTCCTTTGCAGCAGAAAGACCAAAGCAGTGGCAGAAAAGGAAAAAGAGAGAAAATTGGAATCACTTAATATAAATCTTGGACCTTCACTTACTTTTTATGATTGTACATGAGTAATGTAACCTGTTCCATGATTTAGATTTTCAGTGATTTTTTTTTTTTTTTTTGCTAAGAATTTTTTTATAATTTATGCAACTTTAAAGGACAGTTATCGCTTAAGTATTTTGAGAACACCCTATATGTGTTTGTAATTTGTGTACAGAATATGGAGTTATTAGTGAACTTTCAAATAAAGGTTGTTTTTTGTGGGGTTTTTTGAGGTTTTTTTTTATGAATACCCAAAATCCACATGATTCATATTCAAATGTAATTTTGCTTACTTTGAGATATTAGTCACCGGATAAACTCTCTTTCGTCACTACAAACTGGTTTGTAGTGACACAGGCTTTATAGCTATTCATGACTAACTGCAATGACAAGACCAGAGAGCAATATTGACATGAACTATTTACTGAGGAGAGAAAGCTAATGAATTACCGCTTTTCTACACACATCACTAGTACTTGATATTTTATAATGGCTGAAGTGATGTTCAACTGAAACTACATAAAAAAATAATATTGTATTCATAATGAAGGGAATAGATTTTTTAAGTACTCCTATTTTTAAGTTGCATACGTGAAAGATTTGGAAGTATCAGCTTTAAAGAATGTGCAATGACAGGCTGGCAGGCATGACGATGACTGATAAGTGACTCCTCTCCTATTTTGAGGAGACTGGTTGAGAAGTTGAATTTTAAAAGAAACACTTACTTTGAAGACAAAGCTTTCCTAAATACTAACAGCAGAGTGGGATTTTTTGGCATTCAGTTCCAACATTTGTTCTTTCTTTTAGAAGAACTGACATCAACATCAAGTAAACTTTTCTCTTCCTGATTAACAAATTTACTCTTAAATCCGTTGTAAATGTACGTTTTGCTGCCAGTGTCCTCACACAGATGTCATCCTTGGAGCACTGGTTATGGTAATATAATCACAGATATGGGGAGATCTGGATCACATATCTGTTTGTTTTTTAGTATGTGTGGCTTGGTTTTTTCATTGTGATCCAGATGCTGAGATGATGAGAACTAGAAATGTGGACCGTGACCTTGTATTACAGTAGAATTATACAATAGTTTCTCTCCATATAAAGAAAATAAAGTAGTAGTGATGCCACATTAAGGTAATTAAAAAAAGGAATAGTAAGATGTGTAGGTTATTTGTAATGTGACAGCAACTCCTAGAATCACTTAAAAACATTGCTGTTAAAGTTGTATTTTAAGGTTAATCCTGCCCATCTTTCCACAGCTATAAAACACCTACTTGTAAATTCCCAGGAAATACAAAGAAGTTGTTTCCCATAGCCTTAGTTCTACTCTAGTGTATTTTCAACTTCCACCCTAGTGAACTAGAGTACAATTGAATTTTCTGAGCTGAAAACATGACACTCAAAGTCAAAGGCAGAATGCTATGGAAAGAATTGGGAAAATAAAATGGGGAGGTATTTTTTTCCAGTTTTATAGCAAAAGTAGTATTAATCAGTGTGGCATAATGTATGCAAGAATCAGGTGGTTAATGTTCTAGTTAACTGGTTTTGTAAAATCCACTGTGAGTTCATGTGTAATGATAAGTTTCAAAATAAGTTGTTCCTGAATTCTTGTATTAAAAGACAATTTTGTGGGAATTTCTCTAGTTTATCCAGGGCTATAAACCATGATAAAATGGAGCAGTTTTAGTCTTAATTTTGAAATTATGAACCTAAGCAGATCAGATGATGAAGCTAAGCAAAAATAATTCTTACACTAATTTCTTACTTTAATCTCAATAAAAATACTTAATTTCTGAATGTAGTATCTTTTACAGAGAAGGAGAGAAATTCTGAGTTTCTTTACTGATGATATTGAATATCTGAAACTGACTATAACACACATGGGGATAACACTTCACAGATTAGTGAACTACATATCTAAATGGATCAGGTAAAATTTCCTGACCTTATTATTCAAAAAAAGTACAGTGAACTGGTACTGTGAATAATGTTCAAAACCAGGCAAAAATGTGATCCTGACTTTCTCTAATGTTTCAGCCTTGTAATGTTTACCTTTAAAGAGCTTTGAGAGGATTTGGGATTGTACTCAGAATAACCATGCAAAGAAAAAATGAGGTCTAATTTTCTCTTTGGTAATTAGAAGGAATGAATTTTTTGTGGCAAAGTTTATGACTATAAATAAGCAGTGACATTTTCTAGATTTCTAGCCAAATATTTTTGATGTTACACACAGAATCACACACAGAATCACACAGAATCACTAGATTGGAAGAGACCTTTAAGATCATCGAGTCCAACCCAGCCCTAACACCTCAGCTAAGCCATGGCATTGAGTGACACATCTAGTCTTTTTTTGAAACACATCCAGGGCTGGTGACTTCACCACCTTCCCAGGCAGACCATTCCAGTACTTTATCATTCTTTCAGTAAAAAACCTTTTTCCAGCCTATATTTCCCTTGATGCAGCTTAAAACTGTGTCCTCTCATTCTGTCAGTTGCTGCCTGGAGAAAGAGACCAACCCCCAGCTGTCTACAACCACCCTTCAGGAAGTTGTAGAGTGTGATAAGGTCACCTCTGAGTCTCCTCTTCTCCAGGCTAAAAGACCCCAGCTCCCTCAGTCGTTCCTCATATGGCTTGTGTTCCAAGTCCTTCACCAGCCTTGTTGCCCTCCTCTGCACATGCTCAAGTATCTCAACGTCCTTCCTAAACTGAGGGGCCCAGAACTGGATGCAATACTCAAGGTGTGGCCTCACCAGTGCTGAGTACAGGGGAAGAATGACCTCCCTGCTCCTGCTGGCCACACCATTCCTGATACAGGCCAGGATGCCACTGGCCCTCTTGGCCACCATGGCACACTGCTGGCTCATGTCCAGCTGCTGTCACCAGTGCCCCCAGGTCCCTTTCCTCCTGGGCACTGTCCAGCCACACCGTCCCCAGCCTATAACGCTGCAGGGGATTATTGCGGCCAAAGTGCAGGACTAGGCACTTGGGCTTATTAAACGTCATCCTATTGGACTTTGCCTATCCGTCCATCCATTCTGTGTCTCTTTGCAGAGCTCTCCTACCTTCCAACAGATCAACACACGCTCCTAACTTAGTGTCACCTGCAAATTTACTAATGAAAGACTCAATACCCACATCCATGTCATCAATAAAAATATTGAACAGAGCTGGCCCCAGCACAGACCCCTGAGGGACACCACTGGTGACTGGCTGCCAGCTGGATGCAGCACCATTATCCGGGCCCGGCCATCCAGTTCCTAACCCAGCAAAGAGTGCTCCTGTCCAAGCCACAGGCTGCCAGCTTATCCAGGTGCATGCTGTGGGAGACAGTGTCAAAAGCCTTGCTAAAATCCAAGTAGACAACAACTACGGCCCTTCTTGAATCCACCAGGTGGGTCACCTGGTCATAAAAGGAGATCACATTGGTCAAACATGACCTACCTCTCCTAAACCCTCGCTGGCTGAGTCTGATACCCTGGCCATCCTGTAAGTTCTGTGTGATGTCACTTAATATAAACTGTTCCATTATCTTGCCAGGTACTGAGGTGAGACTGACTGGTCTATAATTACCAGGATCCTCCTTCCCACCCTTTTTGTGAATGGGTGTCACATTGGCCAGCTTCCAGTCATCTGGAATCTCACCAGTGAGCCAGGACTGTTGGTAAATGATGGAGAGTGGCTTAGCAAGCTCATCTGCCAGCTCTGTCATCACTCTGGGATGAATCCCATCTGGGGCCATAGATTTATGAACATCCCAACAGTACAGCAGTTCTCTGAACTGCCTCCTTGTGGATAACAGGGGGACAATTCTCTTCCCTGACACCATCTACCTACCCAGGAGGCCAGCTGGTCTGAGGACAAGCCATCTTTCTGTTGAAGACTGAGGCAAAGGTATTAAACACCTCCGCCTTCTCCCCATCTGCAGTCACTAAATTCCCTCCCACATCTTACGCTTCCTTTTACCATTAATATATTTGTAAAAACATTTTTTATTATCCTTCACAGAAGTTGCCAAACTAAATTCAAACTGAGCTTTGACCTCATTTGACCTAATTTTTTTCCTACATGTCCTAGCAACATCCTTAAATACTTCCTGAGAAGCCTGACCCTCCTTCCAAAGATGATACATCCTCTTTTTATTCCTAAGTTCCTTCAAAACTTCCTTGCCCATCCAGGCCAGTCGTATTCTTCATCGGCTCATCTTTTGGCACACAGGGACAGTCTATTCTTGTGCCCTCACAATCTCTGTTTTGAAGCACATCCAACTTTCCTGAACTCCTTTTTTTTAAGGGCTGCTTCCTAAGGAACTCTCTGAATAAGTCTCTTGAATAGGCAAAGTCTGCCCTCCAGAAGTCAAGTGTAAAAGTCTTATCAATGTCTTATCGATTTCACCAAATATTGAGAACTCTACAATTTCATGATAATTGTGCCCCTCGCAGCCTCCAACCACCACATCTCCCACCAGCCAACCTCTATTTGCAAACAGCATGTCTAACATATTCCCTCCCCTGGTAGGCTCACTCACCTGCTGTGAGAAAAAGTTGTCCTCCATGCACTCTAAAAATTTCCCAGACTTCCTCTTTTCTGCTGTATTAAGTTCCCAGCAGATGTCTGGCAGGTTGAATTCACCTACTAGAACAAGGGCTGGTGATCCAGAAACATTCTCCAGCTACTTATAGAATAAGTTGTCCACCTCTTCCTCCTGGTTGAGTGGGATAACAGATAACATCCTCCCAGTAGGATGTCAGCCTTGTTGGCTTTCGCCTTGATTTTTACCCATGGGCATTTAACTCCATCATCATTACTTTCAATAATTATGGTGTCAAAAGCCTCCTAATGTAAAGGGCCACCCTTCCACCTCTTCTCCCTTTCCTGTCTCTTCTGAAGAGCTTGTAGCCATCCAGTACAGCGCTCCACCTATGTGAGTCATCCCACCACATTTCTGTGATGGCAACTACATGTCTCCAGATGCCATATCTTTCTTGTGACTGACTTTCTGTCACACAAGTATGATAAATAATCTTACACTCTCATTTACTATATTTTGCTAATTCCAGTTATACATTCATACCATGTAGTCTGGTGACCTTGCAGAAAGGTAATGCTATTAAGTTTTACCATTGTCATTTATCATGTTTGTTTTTATGTTGTCTCCCTAGAAAAATATGATGAGATGTTTTGTTCATTTGTTTTCCATTATTTCTAGTTCATGGGCATGCAACACACACACATATATACATATAGACATATAGACATATAGACAGATAGATAGATATACATATATACATATATACATATACACACACACACACACACACACACACATATACACATATACTCTGGTGTATATATTTTTAGGAGAATCAAGCCCAGAGATGTATACCTAGATATGGAAACTAAGGAAAAGGGGGTTAGGAAACACGTTTTTTGGTCTTGATCTAAGCTCATGAAGTCTGCCTGGTGCACGATCACCTGGTAATCTATCAGGAAGGGCTTTCATTGCCCAGAGGAGCAAAGTTGCCAAATGGAGACTTCAACTAGAGGTTTAAATCTATCTTTTAGTTTTTAAGACTGTTTTAAAGTCAGAAAAAATGTATATATTCTTCAGGAATCACTGAGAAACAGTCTTTAAAATGACAGAACTAAAGGAGTATAATAATGCCAGCTTCACATACATTTAGAGCTTTAGCGTGTGTGGGTTTGGGTTTGTTTTTCTAGTGAAGGCACTGTATTGGATTAATTACTTCTCATGTTGGTTGGGTCAACCACCACAAAAATTAGAAGAAAATGTGTTCAGCACCTGTGGCAACAGGGACCTTTTCAACTTTATATCAGGCCTTTAAAATATGGTCGATCATATGTGCACTGTTATAATCTGAAGACGTAGTATGTTTGCATAAAGTTTTGTAAACCATAAGCAGGACTAAAAAAAGTCACAATTTTAGTGTTAGTAATATTTTAGATAAAGAATGTGAAGTAGCAGTTAAATCCATGCATATGTGAGTATTATTCTGAAATATATAATGGCTGTCTAATTTCATCTTTTCAAAGTAGCAGGTGACCAAATAGTTGAAACAATATTGTGAATTTAAAAGAACATGGAATCTTTTGTCTAAAAACAAATAAGCAGACAAAACCCCCAAATAACAGCCCATTTTTGTTGATTGGTGGGCCAAGAGAGTAGCCATCACAGGAATGAGGAAGTGGTGATACCTTAGATTTTATATCCCTTTCACAGTCAGAAACATTTTCAAGATGTCTTTGACTGTACCAGAGTGTGGGTGTTCTTCTATATCCTGATTAATTTCTTTGGTTTCCATTTGAAGCTGTTCTAGCTTATAGTAATACAAAATACTAAGAATAAACTATATTTTCAGCAAAGTTTCCAGTAAAGTGGGTTTTTTTTTCCCCTTCTATTTTTTATATTCTTACAGCTTGTCACATTTTACTGATGTTTGCTCTTGTTTGCTTTGGCAAGGAAAATTAAAAATCATGTTCATGTGTAACTGGTAATTGTAGATAAAATAGCCTCAACATGAGACTCAGCACTTCCAACCCCTCAGCACTCAGACTGAGAAAAATGATCGGCCTATCACTTTGAGGCTTTAAAAGCATGAAATCATGTGGATTTCTTATCTGAACAGGATGTTTATGGTTGTGAATGTCTATATCACACATTAAAAAAGCCAGTTAAAAAAACCCAAAACCACACAACCTATGACTCAAGGAGAATATCATTATAAAAATTAAAAATAGATGATTTTGGTATTAGTTGCCATTTAAGATGAAAAGTGAAGGACATGGGAGCTGGCAGTAGAATGAAAATGAGTATGGGAACTGATGTGGTATCAACAAGATAGAGAAGGATCTAGAAGCTTGGAATATGAAATATTCTGATATGTGTACAAATATTATTTGCAGTAAGAGACTAAGAAATTTAAATACCTTTTCAGAAAATATTCACATAGCGGATCTGCTGTATAACTCCAAAGATCCAATTCCACAGTTTTCCTTCAAAAGGGAGACAAAATAATTAAAACATATAGTGTAAAACTTAAAAGGCCTGGAAAGTATTTAGAACAATAAAAATGCTTTATAATAACAGTATTTGTGGCTTTAAATAATTCATTAATGCATTAAAGGAGAAAAATGGAGGCGAGATTGTGATCTAATGAGCCTTGCTATCTGAGTGGAAGATCAAAATAAATCATAAAGTTCTCAGAATTCAAATATAAGGAGTTTGTAATTTTAGGACAAAGTACCCAAGGATTGGTTTGTGTGGCCTGTGTATGGATTTCAGATGAAATCACATTCTAATGTTTCATGAAATTGTGTATCAAAGGTTCTCAACTTTGAAACATGAATGATTTGCAGAGTTTTGCAATTAGTTATTCACACCTGAAAAAAATTGTGACCCAGTGGTAGGCAAGGACTTTGCTATGTAGATGTTTTCATTGAAGAAGAAAAATGCTTCAATTTTTAAATTACAAAACTGGTAGACACCACAGAATTGAAATGAGGAGTTGGCATATATGAGTCTTTTCCAAACTTTCATAGTGCTGAAAAATCTGGTAATTTTTGCAATTAAAAGAATTTGAGCCTAAAAAAAAAAAAAAATCATTTTTGGGTCACATCTCTCTGGCTGACATTTTGGGCTGTCTGTTTGAACACAATGAAATGTTTACTTTCTAATTTGTTTATGATGTTCTGTCATGAAGAATTTATGTTATTAGAATGTCATAATGTCAATGTATTATTGCAATAATGGCTGATCAGGAGGTATCATTCTAGAGTTAATTTAAAGCATATTGGAGCCTATTTCAAGAAAAAAAAAATCTAGGTGTAGTCACTGACTTGCTAAACTATTTCTTTAGCTAATATTTTTCTTTCTCTTAGGATAACTTTCTTCTCTGTATAAATAAATTTCTCTTTCAAACTGGCATAGACTGACACCTGTTACTTGCTGGCCTTTGTCAGGAAAAAAAGGAGAAATGTTAAGGATTGCTGGTCTTGGAAACTACATCTGAAAGTCGGTTGAATATTGAACAATTAAGGAATTGCATTAAGCAGTTTCTGAAAGTCCTGTTAACCTTCATTTTGCTGATTGTAGGGCTTTTTGCTAGCTCTCACATTGCGGGAATCTAGTAATAAAGCTTCAATTGATTGTAATGATGCAAGGATAGTGCCTAAGTTGGGAAGCAGTAAATGTAACTGGAAACTTGCATGCTTTTAAATGATTTTTTTTTTTTTTTTAAATCCCTGCTCTGAGCTTCTTCTAAGGGCTTTTTTGGATATTAGTAGTTTTATCTTATGTTTGTGTAAATATAAACATTTCATATCTCTTTGAGTATTTTTACTACACGTATATTTCATATTTATAGTGGTCATGTGGTTTAACCCCAGCAGCAGCTTTGATCAATAGAGCTGCTCATCCTACCCAACAGAGTGAGGGAGGGAATTGGAAGGGCAAAAATGAGAATGCTCATGAATTGTGATTAAAAGGAGTTTAATAAGTGAAGCACAGCAAAGTAAGGCATTCATTCCTTGCTCCCCAGCAACAGGCAGGTGTAGGTGTGTAGCCACTTTCAGGGAAGCAGGGCCTCCGCACGTGTTGTGGTATATTTGGGAAGAGAGATGCCAACAACCCTCCTTCCTCTTCCTGGCCTTGAGCTTGTCATGCTGAGCATGACATCGTGGGTTACGGAATATTTCTGTGATCAGCTGAAGTCCAGTGTCCTTACTGTTTGTCCTCCCAATCCTCTGTCCACCGCCAGCCAACCTACTGGGGGACAGAGGGAAAGCCCTGTGGCTGTGTAGGCATTTCTCAGCAGCAACCAAAGCACTTGTGAGTTACCCCAAGTGCAAAGCAGCTTAACAGCACTGCCCAGGCTGCTATAAAGTAAAAACATTTACAATTTTGTTAATTCTATATTTTTGAACAGTCCATTAATATGGTGAATATATAAATTATGCATTACTGTTTTACAGTTTCCTTGTGTTCCTGGAACCCAGTTTTTAAGATGTGTATAATGTTTGCTAGTTTTTAGTCTGGGTGTGTAAAGAAAGGGGTATTTTGAGAAAGAGGTTATGGCTAGCGGTTATTAGTTGAGCTTTTTCATCCCGAGTCTCTTCTGACCTTTGATGAGTAATTCTCAGTTTAGGTGCTTCCTTCTTGTTCACTCAGCTGATTTGTTCAAAACTACTTACACCAGTACTTTGATTTGAGACAAACTTTTGATTTTTTTTTTTTTTTAATCCTTTTTACTAATTGCCTTCATCTATTGTGACTTTTGACCTTGCAAGTTTTTTTATCCCTTCTATTTGGGGGCAGCTTCAGCTTTTAAAAAATAATCTTTATTCCCCCATTTGTTTCATTTAGTATGCTGTGCTGTTTCATTTACCCTTTTTCAAGTCTGTTTTGTAAAGGGGAGAGAGGAGTATGTCTTTGGAAGAGTTTGACTTAATAGTCTCCATGTTACTGCAAACATAACAATTCCTTACCCATCTTTTCAGTTTCTTTTCATCACGCTTAGTTATTTTTCATTACTTGTATTGTGTTTCAGGCAATACAGAGTCTACTGTTGTATTGCAGCATTTCATGCAATTTTTATACTTTGGTGACACCAGATATGAGAGGATGAGACATTCATTTTGTTTTTAGTGGGAGGGAGAAATTATTCATTTAGAAGAAGAGAGGAGAGCAAGAAAACAGTGGAATAAAGAGATATTTGGAACAAAATTAATCCAGAATGACGGTTGTTCAGTTTTTGAAAAATAAGACAGCCTTTGTGGGGTCCTTGTCTAATGAAGCTTTTGGATAACTCATGTAGACCAAATTATTCAAGTGCATTGGTTGTTTCTTCCTCATTTTAAAGGCAATATGCTAACTTCTTTTAAAAATACAGTCCAAGCAAAAGTTGTCAAAAAAATACAGAATTCATTTTATGCCCTGTGCCACTTCCTGTGAAAATGCCTCACTAAGAAAGAGCTACCGCTTAACAAGCTGCAAGTTCTGTATAAAGAAGTGTCTAATCTTTTTCCTTTACTCCACATCATCCTAAAATTCTGTTTTTAAAATCAAAATATTATTTCTTGAGATTTATACAAGATTGGAAAGTTAATATGGAAAAGAACTAGATTTTTTTTTTCCACTTAGGTAGTAAGAAGAGCTTTCCTTATCATAGTGACTAAATGCTATAGATGTTTATAGTTATTTGAAATAGCTCTGGTTCCAACACCTGCATCTATAGGAAATTGGCCTGTTGGAACTTTTAGTAAAGACCCAGTGTCCTTACTCAACCAAAATTCCTGTTGACTGCCATGTTTCTTCTCCTGAGCTGTTTGAGTACAGGATTTAGACAGTAAGACTAAAAGAAGCAAAAACATGAAAAATAGTCACTAACTATGATTTTAATGAGTTGCTCCCAAAGACAAAAAGGTTAGCGAGTACAATATATTTTTATGGAACTACTGAATTTTCTTATGCCCTTTTACTATACCATATTCTGGAAAAGCTACTTTTGGAGGATGAGGAGAAGAAATATTTCAATAAATGTGATGTACTTGTTAAAAATAGAAATGTAATATTTGACCCACTATAATTTTCATAGTAATTCACCAGTCTAAATGCTGTTTTCGGAATTTCAACTGTAGAAGAATCCTTAAAATAGATATTTCTCTTTTGTGATGTTTAAATATTTTGCTGTGATAATAATACAGTTCTTAAATTTCTATTAAAATATCTTCAAAGTGAGTTGATGAAAATTGTTTTAGAGCTCTCTAAAATGCATCCTAAATTGTGACATCATGTATTGCAACCACCTTTCATTTTTTATAGAAATGGAATGACACATCATCCCTTTATTTAATTTGGGTTCCAGTACTATGTAAATAATGACATATTAAGTTCACTATTTTCATTCCAAGAATGCTTTGCATGTATAAACTTACCCTCTGGTGTTTAATCATATGTGCTTATTGCGTGCACAGCAAAACAGACGTGTTTCTCTTTGTGCACATGATTTAATTAGGAACCATTTTCAGAACAGGTGTAAAAATTCACAGCTTCTTGGTAGGCATAAAAATGCACCAGAAGGCTGGCATAGCATAAATAATCCTGCTCTTGTACTGAAAGCAAGTTTGTTTTCCCATCACACCAACAATTTGATCCTGAGAAGCTGTTAAGCTTAATAGCATTTTAGAATGCTTTGTTCAAAGTTATGTAAGACATTTGCTGTTCCTTTTTTCTTTTTTAATATCAGTTGATGCGTGACACAATTTACCGTCTTTTCTTCACTGCGAACACAGAGGATGTAAAATGGATGGATATGTAGAGCTGGTGCTGTTTGAACTGTGTCAGACAAAGCACAGTAAAGCACAGCAACATAATCTTTTTTTGCCTCCAATTTAGCTTTTCATGTAATCTGTAAGCTAATTGTAAAGCTAACTGGATTGAGCTTCTCATTTTTTCTCTTCTCTATATACAAGAAATGAATTATAATGAATAGTTTAATTATGAGCCAGGCAGCCAGGAGGCCAAAGGATGTTCTGTTACTTCTGGTAATGAGGCTGGTTTGGTAGTTCACTTGCTGTTGTCTGTAGCTCATTTTTTCAGCAGAACTTTCATTCAAACAGACAGTTAAAATAATGTAATTTCATTTCTTAGTTTACTATTATCATCTATCACAATTTCATTTTAAAAAAATTAAAAATAAAATAAAGCAAAAGAAGTTTATGAAGTATAATTTGCTGTCTGACACAGATGCAGAGATCTGGTTATTATATTATAAGACATTTATAAGCAGAACATGATCTGTTGAATGTATTGCATTTCTGAAAATTTACCCATGAACAGAGATATATTCCATGGTCTGAAAATGAATAAAAATTAGTAAAACCTGTGTTACAATGGATATGTGTTTCTGTAACTATAAAATATAGAATCAGCATGAAAGATGTATTAAAAAAAAAAAAAAAAAAAAAGAACTGGAGAATTAAATACACCATCTATATAGCAGGAATAAATATAGTCAACTTAATACGTCATATCCATGTTAGAGAAAGATTAAAATCTGAGACATGTTGAGGATTAATATCTGGAAATTCTTACACACACACACACACACACACATATATATAAATATATATGAAACTTAAATCATCCCTAGCTTTTTCTCCCTGATAGTTTTCCCACATGGGGCAGGGAGCTGTAGACATTTTATATTATGTTTGACATATGTTCTTTGTCTTTCACTTGAGAGAAGATTACTAGAATAATGCTTTCCAAACCCTGGGACACATTGCTTTGAACTTGTAAACATCATTAGACATCTACATATTCCATTCTCTCAAGTTCTCCCATTTTTTTCTCAGTCCAGCACTACCAATGAGCTTGTTCTATAAATTGTTTCCTATATGAAGAATTAGAGGGGGACATTCTTGAGAGTAGAGTGGGGGTGACAACTCTTGACATGGGGAATCTGAAGCAGTGATCAGAGAGCCAGCAGTTAGTGAAAACAGGTTAAGCCACCTCATGTTTCTGGTGACTGGCAGGGGTAAGACTTGCTGCATGTTTGACACAATGTGTGTTTCAGTTCATGTCCTTGTTTCAGGGGAAAATCAGGTTAGCTGTAATAACTGTCTGCTAATTGTAGACTGCTGGTATTGTGTGTGTGCAGTGGTACATCATTTTCTGAGGGAGCATTAGTCATGTTCTATGCATATGAGAACTCATTTAACAGTTTATGAGTATCACAGTCATTATTGTTGTGAATACATATCTGACATAGCCCTGAAAGATGCCACATTAGTCACAGGAGCAGCACTATATCAGTACAGTGTAGCCAACAACTTGGACCACGGCAGTAGCAATGGTCTTTTATTCTGATTCTCATTCTTTCACTCTTGTATGTCAAAGGCGTGAAGGTGACAGGGAAAAGTTGCTTCAAATTGACAGTGTGATCAGTGAAACATCGTAATGCAATGTTCAAAACAGAGAAGTGAGAAAGTGAATTAATGGTAAACAAAATAGCTTTAGAAGGAAATGCACTTGAAAAGATAACAGCCAGGCAGGAGTGACAGAACACTTGGAATAATGCTCAGAATAAAATTTAGATATAATCAAGAAATAAAAAGAAAATTTTAAAAAGCAATCATTCCAGAATAATTGAGCTGGGGAAATTTAAGTGCTAAAGAATAATGAGCAGTTAATTGTTCTGTAGTCCCTATTGCCATGTTTTAAAACCAACACATGCTCGCTTTGGACTGAACTCTGGAGAAAAATACTCCAGTTTTACCAGGACTCTGAAACCCTGTAATACGAAGTTCTGACTTCTGTAGTTCAGGAGCAGCTTCTTCAGTGTAAGTGGCATATGTTGCTGTTACAAGGAGGTTTTAAATTTCTGCCTATATTGCCCACAGGATATTTACCTTTTAAGTAAAGGTAAAAAAAAAAAAACCTTAGTGTGTGCTGTTTGTACAAAATCCTCTAAGAGAAAGAGCTGTGTAATTGTGGTTATTATTCCTGTGTGTAATACATTGTTCCCTATATGCTCTCTAATTCATATGAGTGGAAAAAACCACAAATGTTGAACAGACAGAACAAATATTTATTCCAGCATGAGTACAGAAATTCAGAAAAAAAGGCTACACTTCACCAATTAAACTGTAAATTTACTATGAAGACTTTTCAGTTTACTTAGCAGTTTTATTTTTTGTTCTTCCAAAACAGTAGCATATTTTGTTCTTGTGAAGCTAGGATGCCATCAATAACAATTAATTACTGAGGAATGAGGGTCAAAATCTGAAGTTACACAATATTATAACTCATTCCTGTGACAGAAACTACTGTTCATTGGTGTGGTCAGTTCTCTGAGGCTGTTCACAAAGAGCACACCTAAGTCAGATTCCAGAGTAATGCTTATGGCTGCTTTCAAAATACAAGCAATGAATAAGATTGAAGTGAATCCAGAATATGCCTGTGGATGGAGTGGCTAAGTTTTCTTCATTGATGATATTTGGGGGGGAGGAAAAAAAAAGAAAGTTCCTAAAGGTATCAGAAGTCATTATTCTGAAAGCAAGATATTATTTTTTAAACAAAGCAAAATGTTTTTACCAACACCGGAGAAAGATCTGGATGTTGATGACTACTGGGGAAACTGATGACATGTTCAAGTAGAAGGCAAATATTCTAAATAACTATGTTTATGTAGGCATATATTAAAATACATGTAGGGTTAGTGTTAGGGTTGGGGTTAGAGTTAAACATCTAAACACGCGTACTCTTAAAACCTCTGTGCAAACCCTCTCTACAGTGTAGCCAATAAAGTGAAACAACTTTTATTGAGCTCATGCTGGCAGTAAAGGACATCAGGTTTTAAAACTGTTTTTCATTTATGTCAGATTCTTTTAAGGCTCTGCACAGATTCTGTACTGTAATATATTGAAGAGACTGAAAAAAGCCCAGAGTTCTAGCCAAATCAGGCCTTGTCATAGAATCAGGTATTTGGAAATGGGAATTGTTCCTAACCTGATCTGGACTGCATCCATTGGTTGAAATGTTTGTAGCTGCATAGCCCCTGTATTGTTCAACACTTATGCATTAGCACACAAAGCATTTGACTACACAAGGAAAACCTAACCATGAGAGAAATGATAAATGTTCAAGTCTTAAAATTTATTTTTTATATTTAAATTTATATTTTTAATATATGTGATGAATTCCTAGTTTCTTTCTCCGTAACTCTGCTGAGTTGGTTTTGTTGTAACAAGAGAAGATGGGAGTGGCTGCTTTAGCATGTTTCTGCAGGAAGAAGAAAAGACTGGTATTGCAGGTGTCAGCCATTACTCTTGAAGTTGTTACTTCGTATTTCAAAGGCCTGATACTGCTGTGCTGAGAACCCTGATAAGACCAGTAGTAGTCCTGAAAAGTAAAGTTTGATAAGTTAATGAGCAAGCAACAAACAATGCTTTCCAATTTCTCCACTTTTGTTATTAAGTTGTATCTCTTGGGAGTTTGCATAAAGCTCAAATATCTTGAAGTACTGCAACAAAAAAAAGTAGAGAGGCACTCATCCATGAAGTTAATTTGTTTCTCAGTGGGTGATGTGAGACTTATATGCACAGTGTCAGGCTGATGAAATATTCTTCTGTACTTAATTAATCCCAAATCCTGAATACTCCATCAGACAGTCTGTCAGTAAGGCACTTACTCATAAAAAATTCTAGTTATGGTATCAGTTTTTAAAACTAAGAAATTAAATAGAGATATTTTGGTTTAGGAAGAGTGAAATATGCTTAAGTTCTATACATGTGGTAAATACCTAAATGTAAACGGAGGAAAGGGATTGTAGAAGCCTTCTTATCACACGTGAATGAGTCATTTACAATATAGAACTTCAAAACATACAACAATTGGGAAGGGGATCCCAGTGACAAAACAGTGAATGTTGTGGTAACATTTTTTTGCTGACTCAGTCAGTAGTCTTAAAAATAGGTCCCTAACCTGTTTTAATGGTTTGAGTTTATCATCAGAAAAATATAAATACTGCATTATTTTACTGTTATTTGCTATCAGTTGCATGACTTCATAGGTCTGTGTATCAGTGAATTGGCTAAGAAAAGTTAAAAGACTGGAAGGACTCTAAAAATTTTCCTTCTTAATATTCAGTACTAATCGACTTGTATCAGAATATGAATATAGAAGCTACTAATATAAAAACATCTATATTTTTTATCAGCAGCAGTGCGTCTAGCAGGACCAGGGCAGTGATCATTCCCCTGTACTTGGCACTGGTGAGGCCACACTTTGAATCCCGTATCCTGTTCTGAGCCCTTCACTGTGAACAAATTTTCTTTTCTGCAGTGTCTGAGAAATTTTGAAAGATGTTGTGTATTTCCTTTTCCTTTCTTTCTTTCTTTCTTTCTTGAGTAGAAAATTACATCATAGAGAGGAAAATTGGTATTTCTCACCATATCTTAGGACTATAATGACTATCTATGGGGACAGACCATTTCCTTTGTGATTTGTTATTGTGCCAAAATCATTTTGGGACAGACTTCCTTTGAAAACATTTAGCATACAAGGTTCACATAAGTATCTATGTATGTGTATGCTTTAGTTGAGTCTTCATTTCTTACTTAGAAACATAGAGTACCACGACACTCTAGCTGGAGGAAAACAATGAGAAACAGAATTATTTTAGGTGTTTGTCCCAGAAAACGTGGAATAAATGGCCCTGAAATACATAGTTCTAGGAAAGTTCTTGACATGGATATATTTTGTAGGCAAAAAAAAATTTACTCTCATTATTTTGTCAGCTGTTGCAATTCAGATCTATGAGGAAAAACTAGGGGACAGATAGGAGAAGCTGTTGTTGCAGAAATTTATTTGTATTGCTCCAGCAATGCTGGTCACAGAAAGAAAACATAATGAAAAGGCTATAAAAGAGGAATATTAAAACATGGCCTAACTATTCAGTGATGCTCACAAGAAAGCTAAAGCTCAACTAGGGCTGAGAGTGAAAAAGGGACATCAATGGCAGCTAGAGCTTTTCCTATTACACTAACAGGAGAAAGGTGGGGAGGAACCTGCAGTTGAACAGCAGTCTGAACATAGTTCAGCAGTGGAGGAAGAGGTGGATGCTGACACCAGGAGAATAAATGGGTGGGATAAATGGATATAAGGAAAGTCTGTTTGGGATTATCCCTGAGTAGAAGGAAAGAAATTCAGATAAACTTCAAAGGAAACAGAATATAGTACTCCACACATACCTGTACAGAATTTTGATGGCTAAATGAAATGGTTGATGATAATTTCTCATTTTCTTTCTCCCATATCTCTAATGGGAGAGAAGAGAGAATTTCTCATCAAGAGAGAATCCTATCAGGTATTAGAAACTGCGGTCTTCACTCATTTTTTTTTTTTTTTTTTTTTTTTTTTTTTTTTAATATGAACCAAAATGTGATATTAATATTCACAGATGTATTAAGGACAAAGGTAGGATTAATGCATGTGTTTGGAAATAATCTGTCAAATTAATCTTTGTTAATAATATAGAGCCTGTTTATTGATTTTCATTTAAGAGGGGAAAAAAAAAAAAAAAGAAGGCAAACTGAATAAATGCCAGAAGCACCCTTTGTCTCACTTCTGTAGCAAGATACAGTTGATTCGTTAGCTGAAAATGCAGTAAATTTAAGAGCTGCTTGCATATAGTGAACATATTGAAAAGCAGTTTATATAATTTGCCTGTTAAATCAGAAAAACTCAATAAACAATCCTTAGAAGTATTCCTCAATATAATTTTAGCTTCTACAGCCAAAATTTATGGGGACAGTCATTAATCATTTTAACATTTATTATTGCAGAATATAATTGTGTTTTCATTTGACTCTAGGAAATGAAAGTAAAAATAATGTATATTCATTAGATATTATTAATTGTATTATATATTAATTTGTGTTAATTAACAAGCAAAATCTAGTATTTTCTATTTTTTATTGTGTATTCAAGAACATGATCTAAATTAAATCTGTAAAAACTATAGTGTTGCACTGAGCAGCAGCAATATGGAATTAGAAAGATGAAGTCATTTAATGTCTTTCCTTATCTTTAACATTTAGATCTAGCCATTCTTTGTTTCAGAGTTGTTTATTTGCACTTTCAAATTTATAAATTAATGTCACCTAAAGCTGTACTCTGCTGAAGACAACCCAAACTATGTACAGGTGTACATATCTGTGTGTCCTCTCTCTTCTTAAATGCCTTGCTGTCATTATGTGACAGGTATTGCAAAACACAGTTTGAGATTTCATGCACATTAGAACTTGGGTTTTGCTTCCAAAGTTGAGTTAATGTTACACAGGAAGAGTCCCTTTAGGGGTTTTGTGTTTGTACTGCAAAGTGCAGTAACAATTAGAAAGTCAGTTGGACTGAGGGCAATGCTGACAAGAATCGTCTGATTCTATTCAGTTTTCCAGAGATATCCATGTTCCCTGTGAAAGGTCAATGGAGATTTTAGCATGGTCATTCCCAAGGTAATAAAATACATCAGCAAATCTCAACTTTCTGATAGCACAATTTCTTTCTTCCTCTCTCCTATGCACAAGCCAATCTTCTTGAAAAGAACAGATCATTAAAAACAGGCTCTAAAAACTTTGTCAGGTGGTGCTATGTTCCATTCTTTGCCTTTGTCCAGAAGTATAATTCTGTATATGTCTGAAATTCATACATCTGAACATAAATTCATACATATTTCAAATACCTGGATTTAAAAATAAAAATTTGTCACGTGCATTCATACTGTCCATACACATACCTCTTGCCCATTGAAACATATGTTTATTTTTGTTCCTTGTCCCTCATATTTGGAGCCTGAGCCTATTAGAGTCAAGTATCTGCCAGTATTTCAGTTCTCCTGAGCTACTTGTGTAAGAGAAATTTGAAATGTCAGTTATTTTTAATATCAGGCTATGGGACATGTTAAAATAAATTACCTCTTCAGAACTATTAGCAGCCAGTTTTAGGAAGTGGATTTTGAAGCTGAAGAGATTAATTCCTTTGCAGCTCTTTGCCCAGGGAGTTCAGCACTGAGACAATGTTCTGTACCTTTCCTTCGACGTTTTATCATGACAGACACTGTGACAGGTTTCAAATAATGAAATAATGCAAGCACACATATCAAAAGAACCAGGAGATCAACGGGAAAAACAAAACAAAAAAAAATCTGAGATGGATTTCTAACCTGGATTGGATTTCCTCAGTGCTGTACCCCATGGCCTGAGTGCTGTATTGCTTTAATCACTTTGTATCTGCCCCTGTGAGACAGGTCCTGAATAATGGTTTCATTAAAATAGAAATTGTGGGTATTTCTCTTGTATTTATAGGGCCTGCTGTTCCTGTAACTCTGCCTCACCGTGACAGACATCTTCTACCTTTCTAGTTCACTTCATGGACCAGAAGAAATTTAATTTATATTTTTGTTTGGTTAAAGAGCCATAACTGACCCTAGAGGGATATCTCTTGTTTTGCAATAAAAGATTGCCTTCAAATTTTTGAAGTGTCAGCCACAGCACTTCTACCAGTGAAAGACCTGCAATCCTGTGCAGGACAGAATCTGTACCCGGTGTCTCTGGTAATCTGTCTAGTACTGATTATCTTACAGTTATAATCTAGTTAATTGTGTCAATGAAAATGTCCTTTTTGATGAAAGCTGTTTCTAGAAGAAGCTTGAGAAAGTCAAACTTTCTGGTTATTTTCCTGTACACTGAGTTCTTTCTGGATAAAGTGCACTGTAAAATTATTTACAGCTCTCCTAAGGTGATTTGAGAATTCTGGCTGAGCCAGGAAATTAATTTATCTGTCACCTTTTCTAAACTTGATGCATACTGAGTTTATCCCTCCTCCTCTCAGTGTCATTTAGGGAATTGGTTTTTGAGTTGTTTCTCTCATGCCTTCTTGAAATGTTGAAAAATACTTCCAAGACTGTCCCTTTGAAGGCTAAGAAGTTGCTGTAATCTCTGTGCTGAGACTCTAATTGGGTAATGTTTATTGTGAGATCTCCAAATTCATAGTGGAAGTGAGGACACTTCTCTGGAGTTTGGACTAGATGGGACGTACCTCTGAGAAATCCATGTGACAACTGTCAAGGTGCCACCAAGTGTGCCACAACCAGTTCAATATATCCCTTCTTATCCTCAATCAATTCAGGAATGAAACTGGAGTGTATTTTTTGTCTTTTTTTTCTTTCAATGAAAGATTAAGAGATGACCTTCAGTCTAAATACATGTTTGCTCTATCACTGGAATGCTACAGAGATGCTTTTCTGCTTGCAGCTTGAATTCTTTTAAGTTGTTCATTCATTGCATATTCCTCTTTTTATTTTGTACCCCATCACTCTCAAAGCTTTTCCAAGACCCTCTGCTTCTGGAATTCTGCTGATGACATGGACAGAGGCTTTTTTTATTTTATTTTATTTTTTTTTTTTTTTTCCCCAGTTCATTCTGGTCCTATTTTAATGAGTTTACTGTAAGTAATCAAAACAACGGGACAACGCCAGTGCTCAGTGATCCACACCACAAATACACACTTAAACTTGCTATCTCATGAGGTTTATAAATGTGTAGAGGTTAATCAACACAGGAAATTTTTATCATCTCTCCTTATACCCTTTAGCAAGGAAGACCCAGAACAAGCAATCTTGACTATTCTTTCTTCACTGTCTTTCAAATTGTGATCTAGAATTACCTGTAGGTAATCAAGGTGCAGAAATACAAGAGAGTTTCTAAGATATCACTGAAGTTTATCACTTGGAAGTCAAAGTACCGAGAGTTTCCAGTTGGAAGGTGATAAGAATACAGCCCGCCCCCACCCCCCCAATTCTTTAATGAGCAACAGGTCAATTTTGTCAAGAACTTTTTGTCAAGAACTATGTGCTTTTTTTTTAATTTAGCATGATTCTAAAAAGTAGATGCTCTAAAGACTATCTTGAGCATCCCTTGGTAATATTCTTGATTTCCAGTGTTACTAAAGCATTCTATAGTGAATGTTTCAGTATGAACGCAGAAGTTATCTTTCAATTTGATATTATCTGCTATACAATAACTGGCACATTAAGCTTACTTAGTATTGTACTTCTCTGGGTTTTCTACATTTTGTTTTGGTTGGTTGGTTGGTTTTGATTTTTTTTATTTTGTAGAAAAAATATGTTGATCAAATTGCTTTGCATGTACTCCTACAAAAGTCCAAAATCATAATCAGTTTTCAGAATCTGATTAGGCTTTTACATTTTCTAATACTAGTGCTGGCTAGCAAATCTAAACAGCATTAGCAGTTTCAGTTCTTTGAACCTCCAGTCTCCAAACTTGATTTAGTCTGCATAAATGCAGATTAAATATCTTTGTTTATGTTGTAAAGAAAAAATGACGAATTGGCTTAATGAGATGAGTCTTCTGGCTTATGCTATTTTTTGCAAAGTACTGGTGCTCTAGTAAAATGTCATAATCAGTGAAGTACATGTACATATTGTATTTTCTCCAAGCATGTAGGTTATGGAGAAAATAAGGGTTTTCACTCTTGATATGAAAAATATATAATGGAAATGTAATGGAAAATGAATACTTTTCAGTTCAGTCACAGCCTTTTTATGCAAATAACCAAGGTAGGTTAAAAATCTGGGGGTGTTTTTCAGGAATTTAGTTAAAATACTATACTGCTTAGTATTCATTTTGCTTTTACTAGTTGATGCTTAACATGTGACCAATACAAATCTATGTAATTAAAAACGTACACCTGATACTACTTCAAGCAGTGATACTATGTTAAGTCAGAAAAACAGCTTTTTTAATTTATTATGGGGGTTTTTAGAAGATTAAATATGTGATAAAACAATAGTCACTTTAGTAAACTATTCAATTCAATGAAATTAATTTATTCTTACCTATCTTTTACTACAATAATCTGGTATCTTTTACTACAATAATAACTTGCTTGTATGATATCAAAGACCACATATTTCCCTCACGTGATACCTCCAATTAAACTAGCTTAGACTTATTTTTATACATTTTTTTGTTCATTATGCTTATTTCAAATAAATAATTTCAAGATGAGTTTATAATTGAACACTAAAGTAGGAGGAGCAGCTTATGGGTATTAAATGGTAACTCTGTGTTCTCTGCCTTAGGCAAGGAAGGCTTTTTCTACCTCTCTCTCATAAGCTTTATTTCTTCTTGCTAAACGTTTTTCAGGGACAGTTTCACGTGCAAGCCTGTTCATATATTTGACACAAAAACATCTTCAGTGTTTGGTATTCCTTTGTATTCCCTTTTGTTAGTCTCCCTCCCCTTAGTTTCTTAACTCAGATTGTTTTTGTTTTAGCATCTGCAACCAACAATAAGCCATTTATTAAACTATTTTCCATTATGCCTTCTTTGAACCAGTTTTCTGTTAAATCAGCAGTGAAGCTAAAGTTTGGCTTCTAGTCATTGCTGTAAGTCACATTATTCATGGAAAATTCAGTAGTTTAAAAGAGTGTGTGTGTATATTTCTGTATATCTATACACAAATACGGACAGGTACTTAATGTCGACAGTTAGTACATAAGGTATCCAAATTGTGGAAAGAAGCATTTAGCTCACCTGCATGTCCTCTGGTAATGAGCTGCAAAGAAAAAATCATGGATGTTTGGATCAGGATCATTGGTTTAGGTCAGCTAAGTAAAACTAGAGATCCTTTATTAATTTTCTAGTTCAGTAGGCAAAATAAATATTCATCAAAGTATGCTTAAAAACCAGTGAGGGATCTTCTTTATACTTGAGAAAACAGTTTTATTTTACGTTATGGTGTCTAAAGTTTTCGTTTCCATGAGTCACATTAGAAAAAAACTCCAGGGTTTTTGGCTTTATACATAATAAGAATCTCTCTTTTTCCTTAGACTGGATTGAATGGGGGGTTTTAATATTCCAAGTATTGGTCTCTGTTGCTTAAGCTGCTAAATCTTACCCTTTTTGTAAACCATGTGGCAGAGGATATGTGAGGAACTCAGTACTGAGTTACGTATAAAGGTATAACTTAGTATGTAGCAGAAATATTCTAGATTTTGCCGATCCTTACCCATGAACATGTGCCAATCAGCTTGTACATTTTTGATACCTCTTTTAGGATACCATGCACTGTCTCCAAAAGTATTTATTCCCTCTGCAGTCAATATGTCATGTAGGATACTGTCTAAAATAAGTAATTTAAATGTGGTGGATGATACCCACAATGTTTATAGAGCACTACAGTAATGTATGTATTAGATAACTGTGGTATTCAGATTTTGTTTTGGTTAACTAATAGTGATCCAAATACTTTATAAAATTCAAACTATTTTTTTAAAAAAATTCATCTATTTTACCATCTTAGATGATAAAGATTATATAAAAAGGAGAAAGAAAGTTATATTTAGTCTGCAAATATTCCAAGTTTTGTTGGTTTTGGTTGTTTTGGGTTTTTTTTCTGTCTCAGAGCATGTCTCTAATTCTCCTGCATTTTTAGGGAGCTTTGTTGGGTCATCTAACCCTCAGGTCCTACAGCTGGTTTCACTGATTTTTCTCACAGCATGAGATGGGAACTTGTTCCCTTCCTCTTGTCAGAGAGAAGTGCTCAGAAAGAGCTGTTGTACGAATTCACACAGCATAGTCTCAGGGCTAATCAGAGAGCAATAAAGTGTCTGGCCACTGGCCCCATAAAATAAAGTTCCATAAAACAAGTCAAAATACTAATTATATCAGTGAAAAAAATACATACAATTTGCTGCAGCATGGAAAGGTTGAACCCTTACTGCATCTTACAACAAAGCTATTGCTATTTCTATTCCATAAAGAAATAATTAATTCCCCTATAAAGCATCCTGCCTCACCTATTTCCTATTTCCTTCTCAAGAATTATATAAAAGGTATGCTAGGACACTGATTTTAATGAAGATTTTTGTAAAATCTTGTTTATTTATTCTCTTTAATAGATGAAAATATTCATAAGGAAAAATAAAACAGTACATTTTTCCTAAAGTTGTAAAGGGATGTTGTATCATATCTGACCAAAGTAACCATATATGTAGAGATAACTGCTATGAATTTTGCCTATAAATTTCAGCCTGAAGCAGAGAATGGCTCTGCAATGTGTTAAAATGCTCATGTAGAAGAGAAAGCACCTAGATTCTAGTTCCTGTTCAGTATATGCTTAAATATTTATGCAAAACAAATATCCTCAGGAGAGAGATTGAGGACATTCCAACGCAAATTGTCCTGTAGCTTTCAGGTAAAGTTGCTATCCTTAAAAATGAGTGGTCCAAATTCAAATCCCTTGGAGTGCTGAGACTCAAAATTTTGTTACGGGAAAAAGGGAGCATAACATATAAATTACTCTAGGAATTTATTTTTAGTCCCACTGAATTTAAACTGCCTATTAGGTCTAATGAATAGAAGGAAGCCCTCAAAATTACTACTTAAAAAATCTTCCTGGTGTTAATCCCTTTTTAATAGTTTTCTCCCTAGGTGCTAAGTACAAATCCTGTACTCAGGAAGGAGCGGTGAGAGTATCTGTGAAGTCACCAGATGTCCAGGTCTTTGCAAGGAGGAATTCAATTTCTGCAGGGTGTGGATTCATCCTAATATTTCAAAATGAACATGGAGACGATGCTCTCTTCCTTCTCAGTCTTGAGTACATATTGAATTATTTTTGTTTTCTTATCCATACCACATTCATCTTGCTCTAAGGACCTCAGACCTCGATTCAATACTCCAGGTAGGGTCTCATGAGGGCAGAATAGAGAATAGTAATAATAATAATAATGATAATAATATTGTATGTATTTCTATGGCAATTATTTTGAGAGGTTTCTTTGCCACCATAATGTCTTTATATTTTAAGTGGCTGAAAAAAAAAATTTAAATATAATTGAACTGCATGAAATTGCGTGCCTAGAAAATGAGGCTCATTCAGCTACTTTTTTCTATTATTTTCATAATAAGTATAGAATTCTATGGCAAATTTCAGCCAGACCTGACACTAAAACCAGACTCATAAAATAGCCTGGGTTGGATGGACCTAACAGTTACATCTTGTTTCAACTCCCTGCCATTGGCAGGGACACCTTCCACAAGATCAGATTGATCAGAGCCCTATCCAATCTGGCCTTAAACATTTCCAGGTCATACAAAAAATTAGAGAGAGACAGTTGGATTTCTTAGAAATATGCAGCAGGAGAGTTACCTTTCTAAATAAAGGGAATTTAGTTAAGGGATGTGAGAAAAGCACAGAGATAATATCTTAGAGGTTTAGGTGCTGGGGAGGTGGTGGGTAATTTCTGTGAAAAATGAGCTATTGCCTTATGATTTGTCACTAACCCAGCTTTTGATTTTATTTTTCCCATCAATGAGCCCTTCACATGGATAATTCTGAATGGTATAGAAAGTCCTTTAAAAATCTCACATCTACTTCTATCCTAGATTTCCTTAGAGGGCTATTTATTCTAGATAAAAAATAATTCAGTAGAATCGTCAGACGAAGAAGTGGAACTGACTGTGATTGAATATGTAAGATAGATTAAGTTTTATTAAGGCTTGAATCAAAGAAAAAATTCTGTTCATGTGGAAGTAACTTGTAATGCGTAACCTAAAAAAGTTTTGTAATTGTTTTAATTCAGCATTATCTATTACCACCACTGAAATCATTGGTTCTGCTTTGTGGTGCCCCTTTTACTGAAATAATGTAGGGTCCACTGTTATGGGAAAGAGAAGAGACAATACTATTGAGAGGTAAAGTTAGAGGTTTTTACATGAGTAATTGCAGATAAAGGAAGCAGTTTGAAGTCAGTGCTGGAATAATAATAATAAAATTATATATATTTTAAAGCCATAGGTAGTCTACAGGATGTTATCCATATATAAGTTAATGTTAAAATTCTATACATGGTGGTTATCCACACATGATTTGTTCTTATTTTTTATATGATTTCTAATTAGATGTATCTCTCAGGAACAAAACAGACATGAATCACTGGTTGTTTTGCAATTTAAAGAACTTCAAAGGTAACATAATTCCCAGTGGGTTTTCTATTTAAAATATTGCAACTTACTGTGTTTTCTAGTAACATGGAAAAAATTTTGAGAAACTAACAATATTGGGTAGTCTGAGTATGAACACATGAGATGTACCCTTGGGGAACTATAATTTAAAAAATTCTAGAGCTGAGGATTTAGGGTTTGTTTGGTGGTTTTTTTTGTTTTGTTTTTTGTTTGTTTGTTTGTTTGTTGTTGTTGTTTTTTTTTTTGGTTTTGGGGTTTTTTTGTTACATCTCAATATGTGAGAAATTAAATTAATATTTTTGTACAATTCTATTCAGTGATCAGCACAACAGTATTCAACATAAATTGAGTTTGGAGACTTTTAATGAAAGTCGAAATGCAATTGTTATTTCTATTCTATCAATTCTGTAATTGATTACAGGGAAATCTGTTTTTTTATAGCAAATACAAATGCTATAGTTTATTCCTTGTCTACTACAAAGTGGCATTAACCAGGGAAAAAAAAAGTCACAGTTAGGTATGAGATATCATCTTTAAAAGTGTAGTTTTCAGGTTTTCAAATAGAATAATGGAGATAATGGAGGAAGGGAATAAGAAATAAGTATACATATGGTTACAGTCAGAACAGAAGAACGAAGAAATGCACAGTGAAAGAATCTGGCACCTTCCAAAGAACTGGACTTCCTCTCTGGACAAGTAAAATAAAATAATGTAATTAATTTTCAGAAGCTGTTGATGAAGCCAGATTATCTTAGAGACTTAGATGGTATTGAAGATTCTGCAACCATGTCATGGCCTCCAGAGCAGTGTGGCCAACATTTCAAGGGAGACAATTCTGCCCCTCCACCCCATGCTGGTGAGACCCCACCTGCAGGGCTGCATCCAGCACAAGAATGACAGGGACCTGTTGGAGTCAGGCCAGAGGAAGCACTAAAGTGATCAGAAGGATGGAGCAGCTCTGCTGTGAGGAAAGGCTGAGAGAATTGGGATTGTTCAGCCTGGGAAAGAGAAGGCTTTGGCATCATTTGATTGCAGCCTTCCAGTACCTGAAGGGAGCACAGGAAAGATGGAGAGAGACTATTTACAAGGGCCTAGAGAGACAGGACAAGGGGAAGTTACTTCAAAATGACCAAGAGTAAGTTTAGATTAGATAGTAGGAAGAAATTCTTGACTGTGAGGGTGGTGAGGCACTGGAACAAGTTGTCCAAAAAACTGTGGCTGCCCCATCCCTGTTCAAGGCCAGGTTGGATTGGTCTCTGAGCAACTTGGTCTGGTGAAAGCTGTCCCTGCCCATGGCAGGGGCTTGGACCGAGATGATCTTCAAGGTCCCTTCCAACACAGGCCCTTCCATGATTCTATGACGTTACAGGGTGTGGCTAGTCCCTCTCTTGGAGCCCCGGCTAGCTCAAGAGACAAACCACAATTGGAAGGAATTTTTTCATCAGGGCCCCAAAGATCCCAGGAGTAACTGTGAACCTTCTCCTTTAGAGAGAGCAGGTCCCCACCAATGGTAAAGGAGGGTTTGCACTTGATCCGTGAGAAATCAGGGCTTTAATAAGTCTTTCTCCTTTGGTCCTGCCCCCCACCTGGGTCAGGAGCCTGGTCCCTGTCCTCCAGCCAAGAGAGATTTCCACATGCTTTTTCTGGCTTATATCCAGGGGAAGGGGCTAAAGCCTGGGACAAGCCACTACTCAATCAGGGATAAGGTGGGAGTGGAACAGAGTTGGATTACATTCCAGTGTGGGAGAATGGGCGGGGAAAAGGGGCAGAGACAAACCTCAGGATGTTACATTTTCCAGGGGAACAAGGGAGTACAGAAGAAACCATTACAAAACCCAATATAAAAATGAAATACAATATAAACCCAAATAATACACAACAACAAGAAGGGATGTTGGAACTGAATGCTTCAAACAGATCTTTGGGTACCGAAGTGCCAGCACTTGGAGTGGAACAAAAGAAAAATCAACAAAGTAATGCAAACCTGTGTGGTTTCTTTTTTTTTCTTTTTTTTTTTTTTTTTTCCTTTCACTGCTGCAATAGTGGTTAGTCAGACTTCTGAACGTACCTGTTGTATGTGTTTTAGTCTGAAATTAGAGTTTACTTATGTTTACATACAGAAAGTACTAATCTTTAAGCTAGCTGTAGCTTGACCTGTAAAATATTTAATCAGGGGGATTATGGCAGCCTTAATAAACATGTATATACTGTCATGAAAGGATTGATTTTTAAAAACAGGATTGTCTGGTAGATTAGATTGCTTATACATTTGTCTGACTAATTCCATATTAATTGCAACCCTGTTAGTTCTCAATTAGAAGGCTTTTCAAAGGAATCCTTTGAGAGAAAATTAGTTTCCTAAATCAAGATAATTAAAGATGGGAACTTGCTAGTACTCATACAATAGCATTCAAAGATCAAAGAGCTTAAGGGTTAAAAAAAAGAGCTTGAAAAGCCAGTCTGATTTCCTATGATCTCTGGCAGTGTCACTTATTTATAAGCATTTCCTTGAACTTCTAATTTTTTGAAACAGAAAGAATATTTATGCCAGAGACTTTATTAATAATCCAGACAGGTCTCATGAGGCTGTTCTGACTTTTTTCCACAAGTGAAAGAGATTGCTTTCAGAAATATTTTAAGTTTTTTATAATACCTCAATAGGCAGTTATTCCTTCCAGGTAGATTAACTAGATCTTTAAGTGTTTTTTCATGATCCATAATACTTCCAATACCTAGCGATAATATTGTCAATTCTTTGCCTATTTTTAATATTTAAGTTTTGAAGTTTCATCTCCTTTCCACAAAAGTCACATAAAACTTTGCAAATATTTATGTCTTCTCAAGTAAGTTTCTTCAGTGAAGATATTTGAAACAAAAGCTAAAAGGTTTTGTTTGGGTGGCTCTTTTTAACCAAAACTAAACTGAAAATGTAGTATTTGAGAAGCTTGAATTTTTCTTGATTCTACATCTTCTTCAAGGCCTATCACATCCATGGTTTATATAATTTCTAGCACAACTTCTTGATCCTTTGATGAAAGGTACTGGGAGCATTGAAAACTGCATTTTAATAATTGCAAGTAACGTTCTCACAGTTGGGGCCAAGCCATTTATTAAGCCACATAAATGATTAGCCTTTTTCTGATAAGCAGTTATCTGTGTGCAATTCAATATCTAAACTGGCATGAGTTTAATATAATTGATGCTGTTAAAATTAGAACGCAGGAAGAATCACATAATCGTAGGACCAGAATCAGGATGATAGTTCCAGAACATACATGAAGGCCAAGTTGGATGGAGCTTGGAGAAGCCTGGGCTAGTGGAAGGTGTCCCTTCCCATAGCAGGGGAGTTGGACCTAGGTGATCTTCCAGCACAGGCCATTCTGTGAATCTGTTATATTGTAGCAGCTCTTTAGCCATTTATCAGTTCCCAGTTTTTCTAGTGATATTTTAGCTGCATGGATCAAAGACAGGTTAGCAGATTAGGAGAAACCTTGTTTAAGATATAGGGAAGAATTCTACCAAATTTTAATTAGTAATGATAAGTAAACAAACCATGTTGAGGGCTTTCACTGAAATATCTATTGAAGGTTCAGTTTAACAGTGGCAAAATGTTGCAACCAATTTAATTTACGTTTTGTGGGTTCTGTTTCCTAGGTACCTGTTCTGTTTTCCTAAATTAGGTATTATCATAGTTAATTGCTATGGTAATGGCAAAAGATGGTAATAATGCTTGAATAGCTAAAAAAGCAATTTATTACACATCTACATTGCTTCCAATTGCTTCCGTTGATTCCATTAACCAAAATTAAGGTCTATCTTCCAGTAGATCTACCAAATTTTTAGGACTTGTCCATATCCTGTATTTTAAACATAATGAATCTCTAAATAAACATTCAAATGTGATTTGGTATATAAAAGCATACATGTTTCATATCCAAACACACAGTTTTCTTGAATATAATTTTTAGACCTCTAGAATCTAATTTTCCAGAAAATCATGGGGAATAATGAATAACCACTTCCTTAGTCAGATTAAAGTAACTTTTAAATTATTTGGCAGTTAGGTTATTTTTAGGCTTTGAATATTACAGGAATGGATACTTAACAGTAGGACTTGAATTTTCCATCATGAAGTTTCTGTGTCAGATCATACTCTTAAATCCAGTGTTTCCTTTTTGATTCCATAGGTCTTTAAAAACCATAGCAAATATGGAAGAAAAACTTCATATGTAAAATTAAACCTTTTTTTGATGTAATGGAGTACTTAATGTTTAAGCAATGTTTGTGACATTTATCCAAAGATCAAAAGCTTGTCATGTGGTTTGCACTCCAACTGCTTAGTTTTATGACAACAGGGAAACAATATAATTAGAAATTCAATCTTCTTCTTTGCATTTTAAATATTTATTGTGTAATTGTCAAGGAGGTTTCTCATTAATATTAAAATACTTACTTGCATCAGCTAAAGATGTGGCTTTTTTCACAAAAGTGTTATAGGAAAAGTATCCTTTAAATGTTCTCCTCATTCTTCTTGGCTAGGAATATCCCAAATGAGGTCAAACAGTGAGGGTACTCTGATGAGTAGGGTTCCATCTGTTGTTTTAATTACATGATATCGGGATTGCAGGCTTGGTTCCTTTTGGTGAAGTATACAGACACAACCTCGATTTATGGTATTTTACAAACATTTAACTGTTACAGGAAGAGGAAAAAAACTGTCAACATTAAATGAAGCCTTTTTTTTTTTTTTTCCCTTAGCTATGAAATGCCTGTACACAACTGTTGTGGCTTAGCCTAAGCTTTTTTGGTGTATTTGGATGTGATAGACTCTTCCTATTCTGGCAGATATAATTCAAATTTGATTAACTTCTTAAATCAGTTGTTTCTTGTTTCTGTTTCTCGTGAGCAGTTTTCTCTGAGCTATTGTCTCTTCAGATTATTAGCTGGATTATTTGTGCCCATTCCTTACTGTGATAGGGAACAGGTAATTTAATTTCTTTTCCTGTCCCCTAATGTTCATGTTTCTTCTTAGAACCAAAAGATTATAGGATCTTGATTTGACAGCATCCTTGGGGCTCATCTCTTCCAATCTCCTCTTTACAGTAAGACTGTCACAAACATTCCACTGGATCATAGCCTTGAGCTGACCAACAACATTCATACTGAGACTTTGATTCTGACATACTTTTAACTCTGTTTAAGTAAGTTGTAGGCAGTTAATAGCTTGACACTTTGCCTTCTATTTCCCACAATAAACAAGCCAGTTTCTGACATAACTTTTTCATGAGATATTTTCTAAGATCCTAGCCATTTGCTCTTCCAGATTCCACCTCTTGAATTAAGGGGCCCAAAATTTGACACAGAGCAACGGTTATGCCCTCCTCAGTATTGGCTAGAAGGTTGGAGAATAATTCATTCAAAGTACCTGCCCAGATATCATCACAAATAGTTATTTTACTTTAAAAAGTATTCAAAATAAATTTAAAAATTATCTTTTTATGCCATTTAATATTTTTCTAAATTATTTCTTTTTATGCCATTTACTGTTCTATAATGAAAGGCTGTCCAGTGGAACAAGGAGAAAGAAGTTAGATTTTCATGTTCTAAAGATCACATAGCCACACACAGACCAGCAGAGGAAGGAAGGCAGGAGAAAACTCCTGGTCCAAATCCATATTCAGAGCAAGGTCAGCAAGATTGCTCACGGCTGTACCCAGTCAGGTTTTTAGTATCTCCAAGGATGGAGAATCAACAGCCTCTCTAGGCAACCAGTTCTAGTGTTTGACCACTGAGTACAAAAGTGTTTTACTAAAAAGAGATTCCTGCATTTTAGTTAGTGCACATTACCACTTGTCTTTCAGAAATTACATTAGATCCATTTAAATCTAAATTAAAAAAAAAAAAAAAAAATCACCCAAACCAAAACACCATAGAAGAATTTAGGTTGGAAAAGACCTGTAACATCATTGAGTCCAGCCATTTTAACTCAGCACTGCCAAGCCCAGCACTAAGCCATGTCCCTAATCTCTGCATCTCCACATCTTTTAAATACCTCCAGGGATGGTGACTCCCTAGTTTCCCTGGGCAGTGTTATCCTATGCTCAACAGCCCTTTCAGTGAAGAAATTTTTGTTAATATCTAATCAAAACCTCCCATGGTGCAACTTGAGGCCATTGCTTCTTGTCCTATCACCTTGTCCTTGGGATAAGAAATTTAATGTTAAAAAAAATAAACCCTACCCTCAATGCACATGCCCAGCCTCCCACTTACTCTACACCTCTAGTTTGCTATTATTAAAAATGGTTACTTTGAAGATTAAGGTCTTTATTTTTCATGTGTATCTTTATTGAGGTACTTATTGGTTTTGAGAAGATTTACCTTGTGTGTAGGAGATATTATGAAATTAGGAATTCCCCAATTTAGTAATTTTCAGTTTGGGAAGCATGATCCTTAATATTCACAGGTCCATCAAATAATTTTCTTTCTGTTTATCACTGCAAAAAAAAATCAAAAATGAGATTGAGCAGATTTTGTTATAGTACTTTGATGATCCTATTCTATACTACTCTTTTCTCCACATGTGTATCTGTATGTGTATGAGACCAATACATGATAAAGATTCGCCAGTATGTTCCTCTACAGTTAAAATATCTTAATATTGTTAATAAATTAATTTTGAACTTCACTGTTCTTCCCATACATAATAAGAAGCTCTACTGAATTTAGCTAGAATAACTTAAATAGAATTGAAGATATGCATCATGTCATGCCTGACACTTCATAGCTAAACTCCTCTAGTGTTCATCATGCCTTTCACTTACACAGATTCTAAATGAATAAATCATATTGATTTTTTTTTCATTTGTCTATCTATTAACCTTGATTTTTTATAAGATTCTATAACTAGCAATATTAAATATTCATAAATATTCTCTAGGCAATCTTTAAAATATCTAAATATGTTTTAGCTTGTATAAAATTTCTGTATAAAAATTTATCCATTATCCCATCTTTTTAGTTTTGAAGAACTGAGCACCCATTATCAACCTACCTGGAAATCTCAGAAGCACTTACTATATTTATGTGTTTATTTCTAAACTGTAGTTGGCTTGACTTTTAGGGGAACAGTAGTGAGTAACTTCTTTTTGAGATTAGTTTTGTGAATGTAATTGTAGCAAGCAGACTGGCTTATATGTTTGCTGTCTCTTCTCAGATATTAATGGTTTATCTATTTCACTGTTTCTGCTGCAAGTGTCATAGAAAAGAATGTTTAACAGAGAATTTTCTGATTATGGTTCAGTATTTGTTGCACAAAACTGGATTGTGTTGGTCGTCTTTCATAATGCATTTCACCCCTATAACATCTGTTCTGGCCCAGAAGGCAGCTTGAACTTTGTGTGACTTCCAGCTCCTCTCATCAGGGAAAATGACACTTCAACAGATGTGGGAAATGAATTCATGATGACACAAAGACTGTGTTGTCTAACTAAAAATAAAACACTCTGTAATCTATGACAGAAATTGAAGAAAAAATCTACAATAATTCAAATAAAACCTTAGAACTTTAAATCAGATCTGTATTCTCTACTGATAAATCCAAATTAAGGCTAATGTGATGAAATGAAAAGTTCTTTTATACTGAAATACTTAATTGTGAAATTTTCTGCCAAACAATTACCAATGCAACCTCTCTCAGTACTGTCATACCATGGAGAAGTGATGCTTTATGATTTACTAGTAGTCAGTCCACATTGAAAATTGAAAGTAACCAAACCCTTTAAGGTTTAAATGTTGTTTATTGTCTTTGCAGATGCAGTTTGTCTTTCAGATGCTTTTACAAAACTTACAGACAAGCATTCAAGCCCATTGAATAGAAGAAGGATATCATTAGGCCAGTTAATATACCTTTTTTCATAAGAAAAAAACTAGGGTTACATTGCTTACAGGGTATTAGAATATTAGGAAAGGCCAAATAGGAAATTTTGGAGGACCACCCCCCCCCCCCCCCCAAATTACATTTAAATGAGAAAACATTAAATGAATTGCATTTGGATAGTCTGTTTGGATTAATTTGTCACTGTAGGTTCCCACACATAGAAAAAAAGGTTATTCTTTAGCACCTTATTTGTTCCCAAATGATTAGAAATGCATTAGGTGGTTTTAACACTACAAATCTCACAGACTTTACAAGCTCAAGAACATCATCTCCTTTTCAGGAAAGGATGATAGGATCTCCTCCCCATAAATAGTTTACTTTGATATAAGTGATCCAATTTTTTTTTTCCTAAAGATTTTATTGTGGGTTTTCTGTTTAAGCAATAATTTTAATAACTATGTCATTATCTATAATGTTCATCTCTTGTGTAATGTTTGACCACATGCTGCTCCCTCTTCAAAGGTCTCAAGTGTTGGAGTCTTCTTCTTTTATGTGAAAACAACTATAGCACCTTAGGTGACTTAAGGTATCTCCAAACATGGTTTTCATTGGGTCCTTCCACCTATCAAGTCAAACAACTTTAAATAAACTTTAATTCACCCTTATTTTATATTGTTTTTAATGGAGTTCTTCAGGACAGAGGTATACTGTTCCAAATTTTCTGATTAGTGACGGAAATGGCTTAGATCAAACTTTTGCTAATAGAAATGTAAATTCATGGTTTGTTTAAAGATTTTTTGGATTTGTATTTCTTACTTTGCTGAATTAGTAGTTAAGAAAGCTTAACCTATTCAGATATTTAAAAAGAACTCAAGCATTTGCCATAAAATAAAATTCTCTTGAACTGTCTGATACTTAACAAGTTAATTGTTGGAATGTTTTTAATTCAATAAGCGGGCAGAAACACAAATTAATGTAGTGGTTTCACGTTCACCAAATTCTGGTTGCCAAATTTAGTGTAGTGGTGTTATTGTTTATTCCTTTTCTGTGGGAGAGAGATTAGGAGAAAAGTAAAGCAGGCTCAAGCTTAAAAATGAACAAATAGTTTTATTAACACACACTAAAAGAATGGAAAAAGAAACTTGGGAAAAAAATAAAGCAAAACAGAATGAAACTCCAAAAACACTCTTCCATCTCCCTAAAAACTGTTACCTTTCCTACAAAACAATATAAAGAGACAAAACCTGTGATTTTCAGTCAGTTTCACCATTGGAAAATAATCTTTCATCAGTTCTTTAGAAGAGTCTCTCTCAGAGTCATGGATCCCACTGACAACCTAAAGCAGTCCCCTTGTGGGTTTCAGCTGTCACAAAAACAGCTGCCAGAGGAAACCTCCCTTTGTGACCCCTCCCAGGAGCAGTTTCCCAAGCTGCTTATGGGTCATGGACCTTAGACTCTTGCATACTGGGGTGTCACCTTTTAAAGATGAATAACTCCAAAGGCAAAGAATTCTTCATCTCAAGGCACAGAGATATCTTCTCACTTCTTCACTGGCACAGGGGGCTTCTCATCTCTGTCTCTGTTCAAGCATCTTATGGGGTTAATATCACTTAATCCATCACAAACATTTTTGCTCAAATCCACACACAAATCTAAACAATCATCTCCCTAAATGCATATCTTTCCCATCATTTAAAGGGTTAAATATAAAGTTAATTTCTATGGCTCAATAAGGATGGAATGACAAACTCCTCAACTCCCTGTCCCAACAGTCTTTTCACTCTCGCTCCACTGACTTCATGCTGTTTCTTCTCTATGTTCACTCTGTCCCTTTCTTTTCTCTCTCAGGGAAGGGTTAGGCCTTGGAAGCTTCATGTTTCCAGGAAAAGGTTAAATCTGGCCAGAGTCTTTTTCTGTCTTGTGGCAGCTCATGGTGTTAAGATTTTCAAGGTTGTGCTAGTGAGGTGGGGGGAAGAACTCACGCAGAAAGATCAGAGATCAGAGTACACGGGCAGTCCGGAAAAAAAAAAAAAAAAAAAAAAAAAAAAAAAAAACAAAAAAAAAAAAAAAAAACAAAAAAAAAAAAAAAAACAAAAAACAAAAAAAAAAAAACAAAAAAAAAAAAAAAAAAAAAAAACCAAAACAAAAAAAAAAAAAAAAAAAAAAAAAAACAGGCAGGATCATAAATGCTTATTTTTGCCCACCCCTCCGTTTAAATCAGGGTGGGCCCCAGCCCAGCCTGGCACATTGTTGGTATCAGGGGCCCGGCCAGACCTGCCCTTGCTGGCAGCGGATGGGGCCTGGAGGCAGAGCCCGGCCAGGGCCGCTCCTCGTACGGGCCCAGGTAAGCACAGACCTGGCTGCACGGCCGGGGCGGCAGGGCCCGGCTGACCCCCGGCTGCTGCACGATGTTACCTTCTCTCTCTGGCCAAAAGGAAAAAAGGATTGACCTGCAGGAAATCAGGGGGTTTTATGTGGGTACTGCCCAAAGTCACAATTGACATTCTCAGTGGTCAGTACAGATGCCAATATTCCCACTAATCTTCTGACAGGTCCCTGTCCTTTCTAAAGCAATTCCCAGGTCCTGACCCGAAAATACATTCCACATTTCTCCATAACTAAAATCTAAACTGTGCTAACCTATGACAATTGTGTATTTACTAATTTATGTTTCCCCATTTCAGCTTAGAGGTCCGAATGGTCTAAAATACAGTTTTAAAGAAAAATAAAAATTAAAAAAAAAAATCCCATCAAGTGTTTTTTCAATGGTGTTTCAAAGTATATTTAAATTATAAAGTATTAGAATTTTAAGAGACAATCAATTTCTTCAATGTTTGTGTAATTTTCATTCAAAGCCCATTCACTTTTATCTGGGCATCAGTAGACTTAAACAATATTTTCAAAATTCTGCATAATAAAGAATAGAGAGATTACCTGAGTGAGTAGTTGCCCTGGGACTGAATTTGATACCGCTTAAAAACATATTAATTCCTTCATGCTCAAGGATAATGAAGCCTAGTTTTCTAAGCATATATTAAATAGACGTTAAATCATTTACTGAAAATAAAACCACATCACCTAAGTAAGCTTGCTTACTAAATCAAGACAAACACCAATAGCCAAGGGTGTAGTTCTGTCAGAGAACTTACACTAAACAGAATTAGGTCCTTCCCAAAGAAAACAGTCATCTCAGCCAAATCTTGCAGTCTACTTGTTTTTCTTAGAAGCCAGTGCCAAAGATATCCAAAGGAATGTCTGTAGCTGTCACTGCTTCCCTTAGCTCTATGTTGATCTCAAGTTATGCCTTGCTTTGTCTTCAGAGCTGCATACTTTCCTTTTACTGTCTTCCCAATAACCTCTCCCCTTTAGATAATTTGCAGTCCAAAAGATTAGGAAACACCCCTCCACAGCTGAGTGATGTCTAATGGTTCAAAAGTAAATTCAAAAATTTATTCAGATGTATTAATGTAGCATAAAGCTGTTTAACTATGTTTTATGCAACTTATATTGTAGAAACTACAACAGAATATGATATGCTTTGTTACTGGTGTCTTTCCAATACAGACAAAAGGAAGTTTTTTCAAGTTTTATCAGTGCTTGGGTGGGATTTTTTTTTTTTTAAGAAATGGAATTATCAGGAAGATGTTGGGTGGGTTTATTAATTGAAGCAGAGCTTTACTCAATATTTGTTTTCAGATTTTATTAAAATATCACCCCTTTTACCTTTTTAGTGTCTTGTATATCTTTTATATATATTTAAATGTACATTTATATAGTATACGCTTTGACAGTGTTTTGATATATTGCTAAGGGACAGTAGAAGTACACGTGACTTACTGCTACAATTTTTGTAACCTCCTACTGATGGCGCTGTTGCATTGGGTGATCATCTGCGCAGATACCTATCACAGATTTGTGATGTTAGTTCTGAAACCCGAAGGCTACTGCTGCTAATGGGACTGAAATCAATTAGTATACTAAATATTAGTCCTTATGAATGCAGTCAGTCTCCATATTTAACAGTACAAATGGACCTCTCATTACTGTTCTTACTTATCTTCCTTAGAGATTTTTAAACCCATTAAGGAATAATTCAGCAGAATCCTCTTAGTATATTACAACTGATACTAATTCCTTTATAATGACTCTGATCAAAAGGGAAGGGATTGGTTGTATCACCTAGTTCTTGTACTGCTCTTTTATTTTGCTATGAAATTGGACGTGTACCAAAGAGTGAGAGAAGCCCTGAATGAATTCACTTTTCCCAGAACAGCTGTACTACAGTAGCATTACACTCCCCAGTCTTCTACTCAAATAGATCTTTTACATCTTGCCTTTTTCCAATTTTTTTTTTTTTTTTTTTTTTTTCTTCTGAATAAGTAGTTAGATGATATTCTTGGAAACATGGGAAGAGAAAGTACTTTTTCAGATCTGTCAAGAAGGTACTGTTTGTTTCTGGGCTTAGTTTAACGCCTCTACTAAATTTTGGCAGTATCTCCACTGATCTGATAAAATAAGCATTTGCCTGTGTATCCAAAGAGATTCATGGCAGCCAGATGTGAATATCTACACTTTTTAGTAAATCCCTTAGTTAGTGTACAGTAATAATTTGAGTTGTGATAATTTGCAGCTGAGTTTCTGCCACATTGATCAGCCCTTATACTATCTGTAGTTCTTGAGACAGATTTGGAAGTATGGTGAAATTTTCTGAATGTGTTGTCTCTTTGCAATATTTTGCTTTCAATAATTAAAAAGCGAGTATTCTCCTAGTTTCATACTTGAATATTTGCCGACTACTAAAAAGCAGAGATTTCTAGATTAATAGATTGGGCAATATTTTTCCTCCTAGGTTGCATGAAGCAATATTTTTATTTATATCAAGCAGAGCTAGGAAAATGATGAGGCTGAGAAAATGGGACAGATGGTCTTATATTTTTCTATTTTGTGAATATTAAAGTAACATATGCAGAAAAAAAGATTTCTTTTTGGTTTCAGAGATGTAGCTTGTCTCCACAGAGTTTATATAGTTACACTCATGCTAAGAAATCTATTTGGCTTTGAGTCCTTTGCCGAAGCTGCGTTACAATCTCAAACACTTATTTAATTTATGAAGGAAAAATATTTTCTTACTTTTTCACCTCTCATCATACCAACTCTTACATTCTACTTCACATGTATTACCTAATCTATTGCATTTATGTAGTTTAACATCAGTTATTGGAAATAAGCAATGCAATTATCCTTGAAGCAACACTGCTGAACTGCTATCATATATTTTTGAAGCATATGTACAAGACTGCTCTTTAAAAGAATATGGTACCAGAAAAATGATAGCATAGAGCCTAAAAAGCGAGTCTGTGATGTGAAATAAATATCCAAGCTCTTCAAGTGGCTTGAAGGTCTTCCATGGCTGTATTTTTTAGTACCTTGGTTTCCAGAAGCAGTCATAGGTCTTGGAGCTATAGTAAAGCTTTAATTGACAGGTAAATAAAGAAATGAGGCTTGGAGTAGCCTCTTGGATGATTTATTACTCCTTGATTCTTATTACACCATAAAGTAAAACTTAAAAAAAAAAAAATTAAAAATCAGTTGTGATGATCTTCTTAGGAAAAGGGTTCACAATTCAGGAAATCTTATGAAAAATTCTATGTGCTGTACTGATATTTGATGTTTAATTTTGTTTGTTTGTTGGAAATTTTTGTGGAAAATACCCAGTTCTGTTAAATTTAGGTTGGCAGACTGATACTGAAACAATCTTCAGTTTTCTTTGCCTCTTTTGGTGTAGCTTTTGATATGACTATTGGAACAAAAAATTCACATCTGGTCTAATTCGTGCTTGTTTAGGCTAATTGCATAAAGTTAATAGCAAATCTATTTCATTGCACTTTTAATTGTAATAGTTCTCATGTTAATATCTATGGATAGTATTTTGCTGATAGTTTTTCTGTGCTCAGCTTTTTTTAATTTTTACTATCAATGGAACTGAATAGTTGTGGGTTTTAGCAAGTTTTAAAGTTATATTCATGGGTAAAATTTATCACATAAAAAAAAAGCTAGAGATTTAAGAGACTTAGGGAAAACAGCTTCCTGCCTCCTTCCCATTCCTGGCCTTCAGTACCCTTATTATCACCACCCATGCAGGTAACAGTCCATTCAGTGAGGTGATGGATAATGTAAGAGGCTGGGGTGAGGACACAGTGCTTTCTTTCTGCCATTCCTTCTTTTTCACTCTTTTCTTACACTGCTCCTTCTGGCTGACTCATTTCCTCTGTTCTATTGTGTGTTATCCACAGTTCTTTCAGGATGTATTTGCTCTCTCCTGGGCCCATGCATTGACGAGTCCTGGAGGGTTACCAAGTGTGCCATGGAGCACCTCTTGTCACTTTGGCTTTCTTGTCTCTCTCTTTGGACTTCAAAGAGGTTCTCCAAACTCCTTCAGCCCTCTCAGCTGTGTCCTGCAGTGACCCAGCTAGAACTTCCTGTATCTGTCACAGCACAACCTCTGAACTCCCTCCCCTGCAACCAGCCCCACTAACAAAACCTTGCTTTTTATATCCAATACACTTGCATATGAGTCTATTGTGGGAGGGAATGCCAAAAGCCTTGATAAAGTCAAGATATTTGCCACCCACTGTTCTTCTCTTGGGCACAAAACTAGTAATTTTATCCTAGAAGGTGGTGGAGTTGGTCAGGCATGAGTTACCCTTGTTCAGTCTGTGTGTTACAAATTACCTTTTTCTCACTGAATTTCTAGTTTTATGTTCATGTATATTTATATCACTTTTTCCTTTTTTTTTTTTTTCCCCCTTCTTTAATTTTATCTTCAGGTTTGGGACATAAGGCTGTCACCATTGTGAAACATCCTCATTTAAATTGTTTATCTCTATATGTACTTTAATTCAAAACATAACAATGTTTAGTTGAATTTTCATACTTTGAGAACAAGTTCTATATATAGAATGAACACAATATAAAACCTGACAATATAAGACTTAAACTGATAAATTCTCAAATGAATTTACAATTAACTTTATATTTTTCAGCTTTACTTCAAGTAACAATTTCACTTAGCAAAGTTGAGCTCAGTGTGGGTGAATCCAAGTTCTTCACATGCACAGGTATGTACAATAAAATACAAATTTTATTTGTAGGCATGTAATTTTTTTCAATTTTGAAATTTTTATGTATTTGTAACTAAAGTAGTTGTTTCACAATATTAAATTAACATATTATTGTATATTCACATTGACTTCTGAGAACTGTGGCAAATATTAGAACTTCACTGGCTTCACATTTTCAGTCTAGGATCTCTTTATTTCATACACTGAATCAGTTTGAATTCTCTATATCAGTACAGGTAGTTTATATCTGTTAGGATGTTTTTGTAGTTAAAATATTGTCATTTATTTAAACTAAGGAATCAAATTCTCTCCAACCTAATGAGACAGCCAAGGAGATTTTTTTTTTTTTTTTCTGGTGAGGCAGTAATCAGTCAGGAGGAGAAGAATTTGCATTTGCAGCTGATTGATATGGATCCTTGATGTTGCTGAGTTGAGATCTTCCATTGACAGTGACATATGGCGTGACTGCACTGACAGTGCAATTGCCTGATGACTTCACCTGTTGACCCAGTCACTGCTGGACAGCCTGATTCTTTCTTATAAGACTTTTTACTGTTCTGTGGGTTTTTGGTTGTTTTTTTTCCTCTCTTGAGATTCTTGAGCTGCTATTTACCCTGTCTCAATGATCGTACATCTGCCTGCAGTTTTGTCCTGCTTGTCTTTCTTACAACTGCAGTTTTGTCCTGCTTGTCTTTCTTACAACTAGCATAATTTAGCAATTAGCTGACATTATAGAATCACAGAATCACTTAAGTGGAAAAGACCTCCAAGACTGTCAAGTCCAAGTTTTGACTGATCACCACCTTGTCAACTAGAGCATGGCACTCTGTGTCACACCCAGTTGTCCCCTGAACACCTCAAGGATGATTCCACCATCTCCCTGGGTACCCAGTGCTTGACAACCCTTTCCATGAAAAAATTCTTCCTGAATTTTGCTCAAATTCCTGACTGTGCATTGGGTAGGCATTTGCATTGCATGATGTCCTTCTAAATGTCTAAATTTGGATGGGTTTTGGTTTTGTTTGTAGCCATTGGTGAGCCTGAGAACATAGACTGGTACAACCCGCAAGGAGAGAAGATCATTTCAGGTCAGAGGGTGGTTGTTCAGAAGGAAGGTGTTCGGTCACGTCTCACCATTTATAACGCAAACATAGAAGATGCTGGTATATACCGGTGCCAAGCAACAGATACTAAAGGACAAACTCAAGAAGCTACTGTAGTTTTGGAGATTTATCGTAAGTAAAATACTATCAATTAACAAATAAAAGACTGTGTTTTAAAAGCCACTAGCATTGAGAAAGTAAAGCCTCTCAAGATATCATCCCAAGCTTTGAACTTTATCTTCCAAATAATTGCATATCCTGCAGTTTAGCAAATAGACATTATGACAAATACTTGAATTAAATGGAGGGCCACCTCTAAGTATTGTAGATGGCCTTTCCCCCATATTTTAGAATGGCATCTTATGAGGGTGCACTCTATGCCCCTCAAAGAAATAAGAAAATAGGAATTAAAAAAATTGACCAGTATAATTTGTATTACAGGTGTGTGTACAGTTTACAAATTACACAATATTACAAATATGTGCATAAACAAAAGTGCAGGAAGTGCAATATATGAAATTTAAAAAGTGGAGTTTTTACTGCATTATTATTTTAATCTGTCTTTTTCTATTCTTTGCCTTATGAAAGAGTTTTGAGATAAAGCATTAAAGCTTAGTGTGATAAATAACCAGAATGGATTTCAATTGCAAGCAACTACTTGAAGAGTATATTTGAAAAATAAATACATTCCATTGTAGTATGAGAGTCTCTGAGAGATTTGAATAGGCTTTTTTTCCTCAGTGTTGAATAACTACATTGCATCACATTCTTTAGATCAATCTAAAATGCCTAAAAGCTGGTCATTAAACAAGCACAGTGAATATGTAAGGCAAGGTCTTTGTTGGTGAAAGGATGGGACATATACCAGCAGCCGTTCAGCTGAGTTAGGATCTCATTTCACTGGAGAACAGGTTTTTTCAATGTGAAGGAATTACAATGAGACAGAAAATACAGAGTAGAATGGTAAAACACTGCTTCTGAGAGGAACAGATAACTCAGATAACAAAAGACATGCAATTTTTAAAGAGTCTTCTGATAAAAGGGGGGGTAGCAGATATAAGCAATTATATGATGGCTTGAAACCTCACAAATGAAAGGATTTCAAATTTTCAGGAATTCATTTGTATGCATAAAACTGCCAGTGACTCCATTAGCAGAATGTTGAGAAAGGTAGAAGTCTTTAGAAGCATTTGCATGTGTTAATTTTAATAATTCTGAGTTCAGAGAAAACCAAAAGCCTACACAAGAAATGTCAAGGTTTGTGGGAACAGACATGTAAAATTTCCTTATTCATATTTGTGATGTAAGAAAAAAGCAGGATAACTTGTTGGTAGTCTTGGGGCCTGGTTCTTAGGATTCTCAGATGTCTGTGAGAGGTTTTTTTCCCTGACTTCATACAAATGCAAGATATAACAAAAAAATTGTGCTCCCTCTGCTGTGGGAAATGTGTGGATTATTTGAGCCTGCTTTCATATCCATACAAAAAAAGCCGAGGTGAAGCTGCATCTCTGGCTTAAGCTCCCCTAAGTTTATTCTAAAATATAACCGGCCATCTTTGATGCGAGATGTTGTTTATTCTCCGTGCAAGAAATTATTCCACAATTTTTTTTTTTCCTAGTCAACTGCATTAGATCTTATATGAAATCCACAATTAATACCAACTTTGACTTCTGAATATATTGAATTTTTTCGACAGGTGGAAAATCCAATATCATTTGGTTATTTGAGCCTGGAAAAATTAAAAGACTCAGCAGACCTAAAACAATCTTACTAGTTCCTAAAAATAATGCTACAATCTCTTATGACCTAATAGTTATATGGACCTAATAGTTTCTCACTGGCTTTTAAATGTTGTATTTTACTCAGCTGCTGTTTTTCTCAGTGAGGCAAAAGCTCTACTTTTCTAGTGAGAATTTTCCAAATTTTAATGTTTCTTATGGAAGTTTTGATAGAATAAAAACCTTGAGGATTTAATTCAATAACAGAATAATGAGGAATAAATCCCACAAGAGAGTAAATAAACTATCAAAATGAATATCTAAACTTCTAAGACCTAAAGTTTAAAAACAGTGTTTTGGAACACTGAAAGCAATGAAATTACATGTATAAAACCTGCAGATTGTAAAGTAATTTTTTCAGGCAAAGCATAAGCCCAGGACTATTTGAGTCTTATTTGGGAAAATTATATTATGGAAATATTTCCGTATTATCACAATGAGAATCTTTAGTAGTAGTATTTATCTTATTTGCTGTTGCATATAATTTTAATGCTAAGTTAAGTGTAAGATTCTTACCGTATTCTGTTTTCTTTTTTTTTTTTTTTTTCCTTTTCAGAAAAGCTCACTTTTCGGGACATAGTTTCTCCACAAGAGTTCAGGCAGGGAGAAGATGCAGAAGTTGTTTGCCGTGTTACGAGTTCACCTGCTCCTATTGTCAGCTGGCTGTATCGGAATGAGGAAGTCACAACTATTGCTGACAGTTAGTATTTTGGTAACTCTTTAAGTTATACATTCCAATTAATATGAGAACAGTATTTTACAAAAGGACTAATCACATTTTATCCAGGCAATATTTAGATTTTTGTTTCCTGATACTAAGTGAACCATCATTTTTTCAGTATTTTATAGGAATGGAGATCACCTCCAGCCCTGTCATTCATCTCACACTTTGCATGTCTGTGATAAAAAAAACCAAACAAAAAAAGTAAGATTTACCAATTCTTAAATGCTTAAAGAGGGGCTGGATCTCACCTTTTCAAAACATTTGGAGGCCTGGTTCTGTTTAGATAATCGTGTAGGAGCAGAACAGGAAATTATATTATATTTTGTATGTGATAGTGTATGAAATGGTATTAATATTCAAGCATAACTTTAACAAACCAGACATAATTAGTATAAATATGTTGATGATGTTAATGTCCTGTGTACTCCTATCAGGTGAAGCATGGTTCTCTTTTTTGTTTTTCATTTCTCTCCTCATTTTATGGTAGAATTCTTGCTACTGGTACAAAAGTCATTTGTTTGCTAGTTAAAACTGAAAGCTGCTAAATCTCATCATCCTCCAATACTGAAAGGTGCAAAATAGAACAAGAGCAACAGCGAAATAACAGGAGTACAGGTTCTTCAAAACACACACATTCAGTGAATTGCAGGAAGTCATTCTCCTCAGAATGCATTAATATTGACTAGTTTTGGTGGTAGTCAATATTGACTAATATTGACTGAAGAGGTTGACCTTGGCTGGATACCAGGTGTCACCAAAGCTGCTCAATCACCTGCTCTACAACTGGACAGGGGAGGAAAAATATAATAAAAGGCTCATGGATCGAGATAAGGGCAGGGAGAAAACACTGGCCAATTGGCATCATGGGCAAAACAGACTTGACTCAAGGAAAACGTAATTGCCAACGTAATCAGAGTAGGAGAGTGAGAAATAAAAGTCTTAAAATGCACCTTTTCCTCACACCTTCTTTCTTCTCGGGCTTCACATGACTCCAAACATTGTGTCTGCTGCTCCTTCCTCCTCAGGGAAGGACTCCTCACACTCTTCTCCTGCTCCGGTGTGGGGACACCTCCATGAACTTCAGCAATCCTTCCAACAGCCTGCAGTTCTCCAAGAGCCACTCTAGTATGGGTCCCTCATGGGCATCTGCTGTGGCACAGGTTCCTCCATGGGTTCACAGGAGCCTGCTCCAGCATGAGTTTCCCACAGGATCACAGCCTCCTTCAGGCACCCACCTGGTCAGACCAGGTCATCCAGGGACTACAGGTGGATCTCTGCTCCCTTGTGGCTGCAGGGGCACAGCTGCCTCTCTATGGTCTGCACCATGGCCAGCCAGGGAATCTCATCTCTGACACCTGCTCTTCTTCCCTCTTCACTGACCTGGGTCTCTGCAGGGTGGTTCTGCTCTCATCTTCTCACTCCTCCCCTGGCTGCAATTGCTGTTACACACTGACTTTTCCCTTTCTTAAATCTGTTATCCCAGAGGTGCTACCGCTGTTGCTGATGGCCTTGACCAGTGGCAGGTGCTTCTTAGACCCTGCTGGCAATGGATCTCAAACATGGGTGAAACTTCTAGAAGCTTCTCAAAGAAACCACTTCTGTGTCCCCCCAGACCAAAAATATTGTCAAAAACAACCTAAACACCACAAGATCATGGGAGAAAATGAGACCACAAATGTGTTGAGATTAAGACAGGGAGAATGCTCACCAGCATTAGCAAAATTGATTTGATGGAGGGGAAAATTAATTGAATTTACTGCCAGTTAAATAGTGTTGAATGGTGAAACACAAAGACAGAATTAAAGCAATATCTCCCTTCTCCTTCTTCCCAGAGGAACTTTACTCTTTCATTGCTGACTCAAGCTTATTGTTTCATTGCTGACTCCTCTACGGCGTCCATCCCAAAGAATGAAGGGAGATTGGGGAATAGGGCCTATGGTCAGTCTGGAACAGTTCCAGTGTGGATCCTTTCTCTGGGCTGCAGCTGTTCTGGATGAATTTGCTGCAGCATGGGGTCTTCCTTGGATATCTGGGGATATCTGATCCAACATGCTCCTTCTTGAAGCCAGCATATCAACATATAAACCCAATATACTACTTCAGAGAGAAGGGAGAAGAAAAATTAAATTCAGATCCAGTTTACTACTGCAGATTATAATTTTGCTGCTGCATGTGCAGGAAAGTGTGTGCATGGCTTTCAGAGTCTGATTTCACAGTGTCCTTCAGCTCCTCAAAATACCTATTGAATTTTAGTTTATGCTGGCCTTTGCAGAAGATAGAGTCCTTTCTTTTTTTGGTTTATGTCTTTGTACCCATTTCTGTGAAGGGTTAGAGGGTAGTGAAATATATCATTGATCAAGAGTGAATGAAGAAAGGAACGGGAGGAGGGAAGGAGAGTTAGGAAGCTGAAAATCATTAAACATTGGGCTGTAGAATGGGCACAAAGACAGTCTAGATAGAGAAGGAAACAGCATTTTGTTGCTTATTTTATTATAAATTTCTCAATTTAATTTTTGAGTTTGGAATTTTTTTTCCCATTTAATCTTTGTGTCATTCTGTGTAAGTGCTCATGAGTATTCCAGTCATTTTGCAAAAAAATTGTAATTTAACTTTACTGTTGATTATTCCTTGGAGTAACTAGGAAATTATGGACAGAAAATTCAGATTGAATTCTGGGAAATTCAATGTCTTTTGGAATGAAGAAACCCCAAATTTCTCATCCTAAATTTTCCTTTTAAATGTACAAAAGTTTTGTCAATGAGCATTCAGATTGCACAGAGAAAGTACTTACTCATTTAAGTTAGCATTCCTCATGTTGTCTTGATTTACTTGATTTATGTCACTTGATCTTTTCTTTTCTAGATCGATTTGCAGTATTAGCAAATAATAATCTTCAGATTCTTAACATCAATAAAAGTGATGAAGGAGTATACAGATGTGAAGGAAGAGTGGAAGCAAGAGGAGAAATTGACTTTCGGGACATAATTGTTATTGTGAATGGTAAGGAGTAAAGTTGGTGAATTGACTGTTTGCTTTATTTGATTTTTATGGCCTATTTTAACATGTATCAGCTTCTAAAAAACCCTTCTTAACTTGGTTAATATAATCATCATGTCTGTTTAGTATTGGTTTCCTATAAATGTGATTGATTAGTATTGAAAAAAATCTACTATACTGTGTAAATAGAATTCATTGCATTTCATAATATGAGTAAAGATAAAAGTGTAAAACATGGATCATTATTATTCATCATTTACAGAATAATAATTATTTCAAGACTTGAATTTCCAATGATAGAAGTTCAGTTCAGTGGTATTTTCCAGTGTTCTGTCATTTACTCTTAAAAAACACACTTGATTTTTCATAATTATTCACCTGCACTGTGTTAATGTACTTAACAGCTGTCCCGAAAGTCACAGATACATTTCATTAACAGTCTCAGGTACAGATTTTTTCAAATTTTATTTTTGTGAGGAATAAACTATGTGAGGAGTTACCTGAAAATTTGCATTATGCATTTTAGTAGTTTATAATACACCTCCAAGAAGAAAAATCAATTAATTAAGACAAGATGGAGCATTTAACTCAACTTCTCTTAAACTCAGCATTGACCTGTTGAAAGATGACTGTCTCTACACATATTGCCTGAAAAGGACACCATTCATAAAGGGCATTTTTTATCTCTGCAGTCTGTTTAATGTCAGCCTTTCAGTGAAATTCTTCCACAGTGTGTCTTAGATTTGGAGCTTTAAATGCTTTGCCCTTGACTGGTCCTTCTCAGCAAACCCTGGTTTACATAATTCATTATGTAAGGTGAATTCACAGCTAGTTTCAGCAAGAGAAGTAGATTCTGGCACAGGTATTTCTTAGTCCACGTTGTCAAGCAACAATGTCTGAGGCAGAATTCTCTAGATTGCTGTAGGTGATATATTCTGGTGCTGCATTACCACAACTCCTGGTTATGTACAATTCCAATGGTGCATCTGGTAGCATTTAAAATGCTGGATGAATTTTTTTTCTGCTGCTATTTATGTACAGGGATATTAATCTACCTCTGATTACCTTTCATTTCTATCTGATATTTATACACAGTTGAGCTGAGAGAGTCTGTATTTAACCTAAAACATTGGGTTGCAAACCATGGTCCAACTTTACATCATTTATTGCTGAATTATAAAAACAAATTCGGTCCTTCGTACATTTATTATTACTCTAGCCAAAAATGTTAACATTCACCTCTAAACTTCATCTTTGGAGAAGGAGCTGCCAAATAAGTGATTATGACATGTTTGGTCATGTAGAGTGACATCAATTAAGAACTATTTCCTGCTTCATTTATAGCAATTAATAGGTTCACCTACATACAGTTGAATGGATAAAACTTGATCCAAAATGGCTTTTAGAGTAACATTAAAATTAAAAAAAAAACCACAAAAATTGTCTTTTTTATTTGGTGAAAAGGAAAGCCTATAAATGAACTGGATTAAAAAAAAAAAAAAAAAAAAAAAAAAAAAAAAAAAAAAAAAAAAAAGAAGAAGAAGAAACAAAAGAAGGCTCAGTCTATAGCAGCTAAAAGCTACATGGCTATATTTCCACTGCATCCCCTTTTCCAAAAGAGAAATCAGAAATGATACCTACTTTGGAGAATCTAATGTTCTGATAAAAAGAAAATATTATGGTGAAAGTATTTGTATGTAAAAGTTATTCACATTTAATGCTTTACTGTTTATTTATGCGTCTTGTAATACTCACAGTGGAATCTACAGGAATGTGGGAGATCTACCCTATCTATATTTCTGTAATAGGAATCACAGAATGCCATGAATTGGAAGAGACCCTTAAGGAGCATGGAACCCAATGAAAAAGTTGTCCTGGTTTCAACTAAACCAGGATAGCAGTATGTAAGGTCTCCAAAGCAAGATAAACTGTAACAAAAGAACTTAGGGGTACTTCATGAAAGCACACCACGTTAAATATAGTAGTTCTGGTTTATATTTTTTTAATTAAAGTTTGCATATGAACAGATTGCAAATTTACTCACAAATAATTAAATCTTGGAACAAAGTTTGATATCAGGGTAATTTCCAATGTATGGAAATCCTTGGAGGGTTATAATGGGGAAGAAATCAACAGCTGGATTATCTCTTAGAAATCTAATATTTATACTTATTTTCTGCTTGCAACACTAAAATTTTTGTAGCATTTGTTTTCTAGTTGTATTTACAGTGAGGTCTGAATGTCAGGATTTTGTGTGGTTACAAATGGTTGACATAGAAGAGAATGAAAGAATTCAAGTCCACCTGCAAACCAAAATTTCTTTTACTTGTTCTTTTGTCTCTTTTTATTTTTCCCTACTCTTTTTTTTCTTTCTTTTTAATTATTTTTCCCTAATATACAACTTAGATTTATTTTTTACTCTCTGAGAAGTTCCATAAATTAAATAGTCATCCTGATCTCTCTGAAATTAATGAATGAGAACTGTTTACAAAGTTATATGGGACTGAGTTTTGTCACTCTGCTTCAAGCATTAAATACGAGAGACTTACCAGCATATCTCATTTCTCTTTTCCTCTTGTAGCTTTACAATTTAGATCCAACCTATGTACATATAAGCATAAAAACAGATTTATTATTTGAAAAATTATGAGAAAAATAAAATTTTACTTTTGAAAAGAGAAAATTATATTTCATTTCATTGTGATTGAAGTATCTCTTGGAAGATTGAAGCACTGAACCAAGTCACAATTCTGTAGGTCTTAATGGGGAACAGTGAAGAACCTGTTATTTCTAGTGAAGCATTATCTCCTCATGTTCCCAACTATATTTTGAGGTCTAGACATTAGAATGCACTGCAAAATAGCTAAAACGTATTAAAAGCTTTCTAAGTAGCAGTGGGGGGGGGGGAGAGGCGGGGAGGGGGTATTGGAGATTAATAAATTCCTCTTGCACAGCCGAAGAGTTTTGTATGCTGAGTAATGACCCATGCAATTTCAGACAGGAAAGAAGTGGTCTGTGAAACACTATAAAACACACCATTAAAAAGTGTGAAAAGTACATAACAACACACAAATACTTATAATTGATAATTCTGGTTTGTGGTTTTATATTAATTTGACATATTTAAGATTATGAAGTGAAAAGGCTTCTGAAATATTTGGTAAAAAGCCACGACAGTTGGTTTGCAAGAGTGGGTGAGAAAAATCCGGTGGTGTGCAATGGAACACCAAAAGCAAGTTCATTGGGGTTGCCTGTTTCATCTTTTCGCTAGTGAAGAATAAAGATAAAAAAGATAACTGATAAAGATAAAAAGGATAACTGAGTCACTCTGTCATCTCACAGGATGTTCTTGCTAGCTGACCTCTATTTTGTGAAGCTCTAATCTTTTCCTTTTCCTCTCATTTTCTATGGTGTTCCTTCTTCTCCACATATCAACTTCCATCCAATCTGCTTGGATTGTTTTTATTTATATATTTCATAGAATCATAGAATAGTTTGGACTGGAGGGACCTTAAAGGCCATCTAGTTGCAAACCCCTGTCATGCTCAGGGACACCTGCTCGACCCAGTTGCTCAAATCTCCATCCAATCTGGCCTTGAACACTTCATATTTGCTTGCTAATTAATGGAAGCAGATATGTAAACAGATACGTTAAATATCAGCCTGTGAGTTGTTCTGTCTCAAATATTATTGCTATTTTTTCTGTTGGGTAGAGGTACTTCACAAATTGTTATGATTTTATAACAGTTATAAAATGTTGATTTTTATTATTATTAATTTTAACAATGTTATTATTTTTATAATAACTTCATCCCATCAAGAACAGAAAACATTTGTCACTATCAGGACAAAATTAAATTCTTGAAAATACCAGTAGGTTGCACCCATTGGGTTCTATCACATTTGCCCTTTGGAAGCTGGTGATATTCCTGCCCAGGAAGTATGCTGGAGCTCAGTAAAACAAATCAAATATGCATAATCACAACTCATGCATACTGATCTCTCTTTCAAAAACACAGTTTAACATCAGTACATAGTTTTATGTCATATGTGTGTATTGCCTTATACGTTAGGTGTAACTTCAGTCACCTTAGAATGTTCTGTAAGAAAAATGAAGAACTGCTGAAAAAGACTTTCAAAAATGTATTCTATGAAGAAAAAGGTTATAAATGTCCTGATAATATTAAAAGTCTTTTATTTAAGAAAAGTAAAGAAATACTACTAACAATTATTCACATTGTAACTTGATCCCTAACTGTAACCCTAAATTCTCAAATTTGCAAAGTATCCTGCATTTTAAATCTCTTTAGAAACACCAAAAAAATTTTTTTTTTTTTACTTTTCATTCATTGGACATCATGTTTTATTTTTCAGTTCCTCCTGCAATCATTCTGCTACAGAAATCCTTCAATGCCACGGCAAATCGAGGAGAGGCAGTAACTTTGTTCTGCAGAGCCACTGGATCACCACCACCTGAGATCAGTTGGTACAGGTGAGTTCAATCGAGGTCTCCACATCAGAGCACATTGTTTTAATGTATCCCTATTTTGTATCACCGTTCATTAAGCTGTGCAACCTTAATTTCTCTACTGAATTTTAAGAGAATTTTCTGTCCATTTCTATTCTAACTGCCAAGGCTAGATTAAGCATTAATGTGTGAATGGACTCACACAAATTCAATTACAATCAGCTTTCCAGCAAGCGAGGTAAATGTAAAAAGTAACAAAAATACCATATTGTCATGATTACTTCATATGTGAATGGAGAAGAAATAAGTCCATATCTCAAAAACAGTACAAGAGCAACCTAACAACAACTTTTGCACATAAATGCACAGATATGCATTTATGCAAAAAATAAGTATCCAATACAGGTCAGCAATATTAATAAAAAAAAGGTAACGCTTTCCACATTTGTTAAAATAGATTCTAACCTTAACTCTCTATTTCAATGAGATTCAGAAAGAGCTACACATTTAGATGCTTGTATGACCCAGGAATGTTTCATTGAATAAGTTTCAGTGTAACTTAATGTAATTTTATAAGTATAAAATGCTTTGAATATGGAATTGCTTTTAAATCTCATGTGTGGTTTTTTTCATTATATCAATAACATGAGCATAGTACAGCTATGTCATTTGGGAACACTTACAATATAACATTTGTGAAAATTTAAATATCTATTTGCTCTGTGTCCTTTCAATTTCAATGAAGATATGCATCAGTCCTGGGACATAAAGTATCTCAATACCTCATACCAGTGCCCATTTCTATTTTAGACTGAATAATTTGCATCTACTTACATTATTTCAAGTGGTTTAAAAGGTCATTTAAAAGGTCCCATTTTCAAAATGGGCATAGAACTTATTTCCATCAATTCTTCATCTCCTTTGGAACCTTTGAACAATGTTAGATTAAGTTTCTCTTCCTTTGACTGATACCTTAATCTTATTATGCCATAAGTCAGTTGTGAAGTTGAATTTTTCTCTTATGCAAATTGAATCCAAGGAGATGTGAATAAATAGAATGCAAAGGTAATTCTTTAATGTGGCTAAGAATTCAAATTTTAGTGAAGAGGAAGAAAAAGAACCCCAAAATATATATAGCCCAAATCAAATAACTGATATGAAATTCAAATCATATTCTTTTTATTTGATGTCTTTGAAATATTTTTTTAAAATATCTCTCCTATCTGACCAAAATTTGTAAGAGCTGCTTGATATCTGCTATTCTAAATGGCTTTGGTATATGACAACATGAATTATGGTATATATTAAGGAAGATTACATCAATTTCCACCATTTGCGGATATCTCCATTAACAGTTGTGGGATTTTTTTGATATTTTACAAATACTATACTATGTGCCCAGGCCAGGTGTCTTGGAGAGACCCTTATCTCTGTGCCCACTCATCAGAGCCCACTGAAGGATTTCACTTTGGTTTGACAGCTCTTGAGGGCTTATATTTTTAAAGCATTCATTAAATATCTTTATTAAAGATTTTCCAGCAGCTTTTTAGGCTTGAGGCCAGGATGTTGAATCGTACATGTGCAAACTTCTATTTTGTTCCTCTTTCGGGAACTAACTCATAATGAGGAATATTGGCTAATGTGCCTCCCTTCCCTTTTTTTTTTTTTCCTCCCTTTTGTTCGCTTTTCATTTTGTCTGATTAGGGTGTAAATTCTTGTCAGTTGAAAATATTCTTTTTTTTTTATCTGTGGATACTGAAATTTTATAAAATGATACATCAAAAAGAAAATTTATCCCTGGGACAGAATATTATTATTGGTATGCAAACAGAGAAAAAAAAAAAAATGGGGGGAGAAAATTCCTTCTTTTTTCAGAGGAAGAAAACAATTCTAAATGGTATTCCAGTCCTAAATTTCTGCATCAAATTTTTAAAATCTCTGTTCTGAAATTTTCAGGTCCATTTTCACTCACTTAGTCAATTAAAAGGATTCATAAAACAGCTGATCTCTTCTCCTGTCCTTGGTCTTATCTAAAACATATGTCAAAATAAAGATCTTGCTTTTCCACAACAGTTCAGACAGGGTTTTTTTAGAAAATTGACTCAGCATAAGAAAACCAGATCAACCTTTTTTTTTTTTTTTTTTTTTTTTTTTTTTTTAGAAAAATCTAGAAAGCATTATCAATGAGTGTTAGGGAAGTTTATCTAAGCTAATTCATCTAATATTAATAGGCTTGTCATCCACTGAGAAGCTCATTGAATATGTCTATCAGAATTAATGGCAAATTATTATCTATTTTATCCTGTTTAGTGTGCTTTTTGATCATGAAAGTTGGTACTAACCTCGGTTTTACTGTGTTTCTATTTTAATAAACAAGTGTGATTATGTCTTGAATTTGATAATGTTTTAATAGTGGTATTGGAAGGATTATAATTATTGGTCACAGCAAGTTAAGGGAATTGTATTTAGTTTTAAACCTGACCTCACCTTTTATCTATGTGAGTTCAGTAATTTTATTTAATTTTTAAAATGGGCAGATGTAATAAGGTGACTTAATGGAAGCCTGTTTTCTGAATTCTCTGAATACCTATGAATAGCTAATGGCCTCAGAGAGATGGTGTTAGATATTCTCACTGAAAATAATCATAGCAATCCTGATGCCTCATTGCAAAACATTCTAAAGTGTATTCAGTATCCTGGAGAGCTGTGGAAAAGTGCTGATAAAAAGGGTGAAAATGATTTTTTACTCCATTCTGCTGCAGGATTTTCACTTCATGGTGTAAAAAGTATATCCCTGCCTGTTAGGGTGATTCATCAAGACTGAGGACTTGTGTCATACACTTTCCCATGGTCTTCTGTCTTTGTTGCCTTTTAAAATGGGCTCTCACACCAGTTATTCACTCATTCAGTCTAATGAAGGTTTGGGGTTTTTTTTGTTTTGTTGTTGTTGTTGTTTTATCAAGGCCTGCAGAGTCTGGATCTATTCAAATGTAATCTTACAGTCCACTGCTATTTTAGTCTACTAAAAGTGAATTATCTTGATTTTTACTACCCTTGTTTCCTTTTTGGTTTCCAATGAACTGATCAACTTCAGACAGACCATGAAAAATATCTGTATTTTTTAAATCAGATGGCACTACTACTGAAGGAAATCATATCTCTGTGTGTTGACTGTAAGCAAAATGCTGGACAAAAACAATAGTCTCAAGTTTTTAGCTCTTTAAGACAGTAGCTAATGTACTGAAGCTTGAGCTATTTAGGTTGACCATTTTTATTTCCAGGAGCTGATGATATTTAGATTTGATAAATTTAAGATGCATCTGAACTAACATATCAATTTTTCTCAAAAAATACTTTAGTGCACTTATAAAAACTAGTCACCCTGAAATACCTTGTCAAGAAGAAAGGTCATCAAAAATTAGTTGCTGCTCTATTTCATATATGTACAGATTTTGTTGATATTTCATGGACTAAGAGAATCTAATTAATTCTCTGTTGAAATGGTATCTCTATTGAAGATGTTATTATGTTAACGTAAAGCATAACCTTCAGAGAGGCAAAAAAATGGAAATAAATTAGCCAGGACTGAAAGATAAAGACCCTAATCTTTAAAGGTCATGAACTGGAAATATTTACTCTTAAGAATAGGCCTACTGAAAAAAATTGTTTATAGCTGTGGAGATAATTTACACTGCTAAAGTTTAGCTGGATCAATTTCTTGGTCTTTGCTGACAGGGCTTAGAATTATCTTACAAAAGAAATAATCTACTTTAAGTATATTATTCATGTTTTCCTGTTATCCAATATCAGCATCAGTATGAATCTCTCTGTTCACTGGAGGGTCCAGGGAAATGTTCATAATCTCATTTCTGCTGAGAAACTGCTATAGATATCAATGACTGTGAAAACAGGTATCTGGAAATTACTTCTAACTTTGAATATAGACTTTTGTTTTCTGAAAGAAATCACTAGGGGGTTTTTGGTTGTTTGGGATTTTTTGCTGTTGTTTGTTTTTTGTTTGTTGTTGTGTAGTGGGTTTGGACAGTTTTTTCTGTTTGTTCTGGTTCTGGTTTGGTGGTGTTTACTGTGAGACTATCTAATATGGAAAATTAGGCCTTTCCTGTTCTGTAAAACAATTTCTGTGATTTTCTTTGGAAAGGAAATGAACAAGTATCATAGAAATGTCTTGAAATTGGTAACTAAGTGGATAAGAATTATTTACAAAAAAGTGCTTCTAAAATGCAAACTATATAGATGTCAGGGGACTCCTACTAAAAGTTACGATTCTCCCAAAAAATAAGTAGTATCTTCACTTTTAGAGAAAATATTATTTAGGAAAATATGAAATAAATGTAGTTACCATTATATGAGAATAAAATGGAAATCATTGAACAAATCTTGAAAAAAAAATTAAATGTCCTAAACTAGATGTATTGAATAGAATAGAATGTTTGAGACATGCCTTCTGGAAAAAGCAGCTGTGTGTGGGCCAAGGTGCTCAAATGGACCGGTCAAGCCTCAATCAGCCCTCAGAATTGCATGCAGATTTTATTATTTCTGTACCATCTGGTCACATCTCGTTCTAACATCTGGAGATATGCCTGCTTGCTAAGTTGTGGCTAGCCAACAACAGAGAGGAAGTAATTTGGATGGGTTCTTTATGTACCAATAGCCTCTACGTGAATGTAATTTAATTTTTTTATCAGTTGCTACATTGTTACTACTGTGAACTGCAGCAATTACACTTGAAAAATATGCTTTTAATTGTTTCTCACATACAATATATAACCAATTTCCTTGTGCCCTTCCTTGAGTATAAGCCATATGTTAGAATCCTATTCACAACATTTTTCCAACATTAGGTCAATATAGAACATTTAAGAATAAAGGTATTATAGTATTTTAATGCATATACATATATGTGTGTGTATGTGTGTGTGTGTGTGTGTGTGTGTGTATATATATATATATGTATTAACCTGATAATTAAATTGTGATTTTTGAGGCTGGTGTAATAGCAGACTCTTCCCTCAAAATAATATTTTAAGTGTATTGATGCTTCCATAGCACATTGTAACTGGAACGTAGTGGTTGATTTTTTTTTTTTTTTAATTTTTTTTTTTTTATTTTTTTTTTTTTTATCCCAGGAATGGTAAACTTATTGAAGAAAATGAGAAATATGTCCTGAGAGGAAGCAATACACAACTAACAATAAGAGATATAAAAAATATCGATGCAGGTCCTTACATCTGTAATGCTAAAAACAAAGCAGGAAATGACAAAAAACAAACATTCCTTCAAGTTTTTGGTAAGTAGTGCATAATACGGTCCATCTTTCATTTTAAAATATAAACAGTAAGGAAATAGCTGGTCATGCACAATTTTCAGTGAAACAGTATTTCTGCAAGGTGCCTACTGATGCAGGAAAGTGCTTTCTGTATGATTTTACAACTTCTTTCCTTCCTGTTGGCTACTTAAACCTTTACATCTGAATTTCAGTTTGAAAAGGTTATCTTCAGCATTTGCTTTTCTACTATTCACATGCAGTACAATGGAGTGTTATATAGTTAATTCACTCTGGTTTTCATTTAGAAGTTGACTGCTTGTAAGAAAATAAAGAGGAGAAAGTGAGAAATTCTGGAAAGGAGAAAACTGGGTTATTTTGACTTCTAAGTAGTGAGGGTTTTTAGTAGGGCAATGTCATGCAGAGATCTTCCTGATTTTTTAAAATTTGCTTTCTTGACTTCTAAGTTTTAAGTGCATGATTGAAGATGTTGTCACAACAATATTGTGTGTCCTGAGCTTCAAAGGATAAAAGTAGTAACCTCAAAACTCTTATTTCTCTTTCTATGCTCAACCATCCCAACTGTGTTAATGAGTCCCTCCTTCACATAGAAATCATAATTTATTTGAAATTTTGTTGAGATATAACCTAGAGAGAGTAGGTATTTTTGAGAATGTAGAAAACATCCTCAGAATCACTGTGCAAGAAAAAAGGCTGTAACTTTCTTATGAAAAACCTACAAAAATGAATGTATTGGGGTTTTTTTACATTAAATATAGCTTGTATTATAAAGATAATTTTTGTTTGAACAGTTAAATGCCATGCTTAGGACAGAGGAAATTAATGTCCCAGTTAAAAAAAAAAAAAAAAAAAAAAAAGTTGAGTATTTAATGTTTAACATTAATTTCCAGCTGAAGCTAATTATGATAATTTATAAAAGTGAAAGAGTTCTAATAGGAGAGAGTAATCTGATAATTTACATTGAAGAGGGTAGACGTTGGATAATGTAGATTGGATAATGCTGACATTTAGGGTCTAGGAGAGCCTGAGGCTGAAGCCATGGTGTCAGGTGAACATGGCTGTGTTCACATGCATCCCACTGTCACCTCTTTGAGAAACTCTTTCTGCTGTATTGTCTCCAGCTCTGTACTCCAGGTGATTTGCCTAACCATTGGGCTGTTGTTCTGAGGCTCTTGAGAGTTATTCTCAATTTCTTTTAAAAGGAAAGAAGATGAAATATAATCTTAAATTTTATCCCAGTCTCAAGAAGTACAGCATTGTGTTTTGGAAAAATTAAATATTTCATTGAACTGTATTTCCAAACTTGTCAAAAAATAAATTGAAGGAATAGAAATTACTTTCTAATTTTGATATTAATTTAGGGAGATTTCAGTCAGAAATAACTAACTGTATTATTCAAGTAATTTTAAGTGTGCCTGAAATTTACTTGGTTTTTGCCTAGAGCAAGGACACCTTTTACTGACAGGGATAGGGAAAAGGAGACACCAGACTAAGAGTAAGGATTTTGTGTATATATTTTTTCATCTTTTATCAACCACTTTTCTGGGGACTCCATGGAAAGCTAAATCCTAATGTTTTAATGGACACAATGAGTTGGTTAAATTCATTATGAACCTACACATCCTCAATATTTCCATGACATCCTAAACTCCTAAATTTTTTATGTCTTTTCTTTCTTGCAGGAAGAAAATAATTTCTTATGCTTAAGTTTCCACAGAATTCTATAAAGTGTCTCCCATGTCTCTGTCCTCAGAGGTTATAGATAATTTGTAGTGGAGCAGGATTTTAATTTCTCCTACAATAAGCTTTACTTTTGTCTCTTTCATATGGATTAAACCCTCAGTCACATATACAGCCAACAACTACTTATCTTCTTTCCATTAAATGTGTTTTAAAAAGTGGCAGTCTGAAAATGGCAAGGCAGATGGCTGGTTATTATAGCTAAACAGTACACAAACAACTAGTTTATGTTAAATTGGCCTATTAAATTGCATTTTTCTCTCCCACTTCATTAGTTTATTTGTCTCACATGTCTGCTATCTTTAATTTTAATTTACAATGCAAATTCCTTAGGGCAATGACTACTGTTTCTACAACATGGCTCTGGCAATGTTGAAACTTGTAGTAACAGTAATATAACCATAATGCAATAAAAATAATACTAACATTATAGAATTCAGCCCTTAAACATTCTAGAAAGTAGGACTTTTTAATAGACATGCTCATCTCAATGTCATGTAATAGCTACATATTTAGTTTCCATGCATGACCTAGCTCCTTCAGTTTAACTTTGGGGGTTGTTTTGTTTTTTTCAGTATCAGTGCTAAAAACCCTTTTTTATTCTGGTGGAAAATGCTTACTCTGACAGTTTTTCTGCAGCTCTGATATATGTGTGGAAACCTATAGGCACATACCCTGCCCTCCCCAGTTCATCTGTATCAGTGCTTTGTTCCAAAAAGAAAGAAAAAAACCCCCTCTTTCTCACAGTCTTTCTTGATATGATTTGATTATCTCTGTCTGTCATCCTCTTATCTGCTGTAGCTCTTTTCTGTATCATTAGCAATTACCACCTAAAAGATCTCATCTAGATTAATGCTTAGAACTTGTGCTTAGGTTTTTAATTCAAATTCATTTATGTTTACTACTGAACAGCTTGAAACCATAGGTGTTCATCCTTGAATTATTTAAAAATGTTCTTAGTATTTATCTCTATTTGGTACCTATCACTTCATACTGTTCCACTTTTTTTTTTTTTTTTTTTTTTTTTTTTTTTTTTTTTTTTTTTTTTTTCCCCCAGTAGTAGCCATATTTATAAATATGTGTGTTTAGATACATCTAAAACGTAATTTTCAATTATGAAATAGCACATTTTTACATCTATGGACAACCCCCCAAAATTTCCAACAATCACATAGTAACAAGCATTTGATTTAAGAACACTCAATAAATTCAATATATTGAAGCTTCCTACATCTTCTTACTCTCTCCAAAGTAAGGATTCATTTCTTCATCATTCCTTCTCCAAGGTGATGGCAGTAGTCTTCATTTATATTAGAATAAAAATATAATCAGACTAAAGGAAAGAAAATTAGCTTTAACTAAAGACATATTTGTGCTTAATATGAATAGTGTTTATATTCTTAGGATTTTAATTTTGTTTGCTCTAGTTGCTTATTTCTAGTTCTTTATCACTCAAATGCGTGGTTATACAATTTGATAATATTAGAGTTGTTTTCAACAAGTATTCTCTTTCTGTATTTAGGCCACAGAAAGATACATCTATATGTTTAATAATTTATTTTTCTAGAAAGAAAAAATATTCTTTCTTTAATCAGAATTGATAAAATAATTAGAGGGAGGTCTAGCATAAGTTAATTTGAAGTTCTCTGTGATAGAGGTGCTGTACCTACATAATCAGTGAGAAGGCAGTCTGAGCAATATTTTGTTGTAGAAGTATTTCATTGGTATTTCAGTGGGTTCTAACAAATGACTTCACGAAAATCAAAAGAGGAGATACCTCAAAATTTATTACAAGAGACACTTTCTACTTGATGCATAGTTTAAACACATACTATTTTTATTTTCTAGATGCCTTTTTAATTATGATCTGAATGTTGTATAGTGGAAGAGTTTTTTCACCTGTGTTCAATGTAATTTTCATTGATTACTGAGAAACTATATGCTATTATTAATATATTTTTTGTCATCTGCCAGATAGGAGGAAATATAATGCAACTCTCCTATCATATCCCTCTTGAGTTTACTCCAAATGCTAAAATTCAAAACTTTTATTTTAATTTAGTCCTTCAAAATCCATTAATCTTGGAAGTAAAAAGAATATTTTGTTCCTCTGAGATTGGGGTGAGGAGTTGTGCAAATTTTTCCCTTATTTTCAGTCTTAATGCCGCATTCCTTTTTATAGTGCCTGGAGCATACCCTAATAATTTTCTTTTGGTCTCAGTAAGCAGATTTATATTTTTATATAAATATTTAATGTTTTAATGTGTTTAAGTATGCTTTTTGTGGTTTGTTTTGTTTGTCATGAGATGCTATTCTATAGGTATATGGAAAGTTTTCATTTAAATTCACTGATACCTCTCGAAGGAGAATCCCATAGTTCTGTGCATGGAGTTATCTGTGCCTGTTCCTCACAGATATTATAAAGTTCACCAACTGCAGCTTCCCAAAATACAACTCAGCACTTGGAAATATAATGTTAAAAGTTCATACGTTTTCTGCATTCCTTTTTCCTCTTCATTACTTCCTCATTTTTTTTTGTAATACACCTACTTTTTAAAATAAAAAATATCTAATCTGTTAAGACAGTGATGACAGTTGTCTTCGGTGTCTCTCTCTCTCGGAGCCCCTTGGCTCTGTTTTTGCCTCGGTTAGCTTAAGAGAGAGAAACCAAAGCCGGAAGGATTTTGTCCCTCAGGGTCTTAAAGATCCCAGAGTGGATGTGAGTCTTTTCCTTTAGAGAGAGCATGTCCCTGACAATGGCAAAAGGAAGGAGTCTGCACTTGATTTGGGGGGAATCTGGGCTTTATTCAGTCTTTCTCCTGTGGTCCTGCCCCCACAGGGTCAGGAGGCCAGTCCTGGTCCCTGTCCCCAAGCTAAAAGAAGGAGCCAGCTCCTTATCCTGGCTTTTATCCAGGGGGGAGGGGCTACAGGCGGGGACAATCCACTACCCAATCAGGGATAAGGTGGGAGTGCAACAGAGTTGGATTACATTCCAGTGTGGGAGAATGGGTGGGGAAAAAGAGCAGGGACAAATTTTGGGATGATACTTTTTCCAGGGGAGCAGGGGAGTACAGAAGAAAACATTACAAAACCCAATATAAAAATGAAATATAATATAAACCCAGATAATGCACAACAACAGCTGTCCCAAATGACAAGTCTTAAACCCCTCTGGGTGTGAAGTAGCGTTTTAACATGTTTCAATAATACTATCCAAAGAGAGAGACTCAGTTCATGGTGCGCTAAGTGAAGTCAACATTTCATACTGGTATGTGTGTGAATCTTTATCATATAAGGAATTAAATTTCTGAAATCTCTTATATATTTCCATGTTGCAGTCTAGCTTGTTTACTCGGTTCAAATTGTACTAGGAGAATCCAGGAGGATGGGGTTGCAATTTTGCCACCTGATTCAAATATGTCTGTGCAGGAGGACAGCAGGAAGGTATGATTTCTCCTGGATATATTAATCGAGAGATTAATCAGGCAGCCATACAGATATGCACTAGGCCTCTCACCAGTACAACTGAGTTTGTATCAATATCAAACTGTTTAAAATAATTCTTTTGATGAGACCTAAGCAGGACTATCTCAAGCTTTACATATTTGCTTCTTTATATATGTTGCTTCCCAGGACTGATGAAACTCTTTGTTAAAGGTGTGGGTAGAACTCTGTGAATTCAATAAATTGTGTACCTTTTCCAAGAAACTGGTTGCAAGCAAAAGCCTCAGACTGCTATCCATATTCATCATAAGCTTTATGAGGAGGCAAATCCAGAGTAGTCCAAGGAAGAAATCTGAGAGAAACTTGTTTACTGAGGAAGTGTTAGAAAACTTAAAACCAACCTCCTTGGCTCAAAAAACAAACTTCCCAACAAATAAATGTTGTTTCTTTATTTGGCATCATCACTCTGTTCAGTTTAACAATTCACGTCTAGTAATAGTTCCTTACCTTAAATAATTTTAATGAAGTTTAGCTCCTTTCTGCATTCAAGCATTCTTTCATTTGAGCCAGGACATTTAGCTTACAAATGTTTCAACTACTTCACAACATCAATATTTCAATATTTTTGACTGAATTAAGCAGCAAAACCCTGAAGGCTTCCTGAATTTGCATTTCAATGCTCTGAATTTTATTTGCTTCATATTTTCTAGAATACAAAAGGCAAATACCAATTCAGTTTGAGAATGACCTTATCAATTTAGAAAGAACTGTTAAAAAATTGGACGTGGGAGGGTGGGGAAAATGACTGTTCCAGTATTTCTGTCAATACTAGTGTTAGCATTTTCAAATAGTTTTATTTAAATGTACACAAACATATTTTAATATTTTCTAACATCCAAAATGTCATTGAAAAAGTTTTCAGTGTAAAAACTTCTAGTCAGTAGTAAGTTGACACGTAACCTACAAAAATGAATTAATTAAATAATATCCCCCATATGAGCTCTCTTATTCCAAGTAATAACTGTCAGCTGGATGTATTTGATGATTAATCAGTGCTTATTCCTTTAAATGTCAGGTACTCTTGTCTAAAATGTCAAGCTAAAACTTTTTGTCTTGTAGTGATCCATTTGAAGGAGGTCTTAAAGGAATTCAGAATAAGTCTAAGGTTAAGAATGATTTTTTTGTGTTTTGGAACATGCACCATCTTGAGCAAATTACATTGTTTGTCATATTGTCCAGATGGGGAACTCATTTTGATGGAAATAATCATAATTTTTCAGAATTTCTGGCATGAAATACTATGTATGACCCCTCTAAAAAAGAAAAACAACAACAACAAAAGCTTTATGTCTACTGTCTCTTTCCTTTTTTTCCATGGATGATGATATATCAAAGGAATGAAAGGATAGAACAGATTATTTTGTAGCCAGGTGATATGGCTCTAGAAATTGAGTGCCTTAGTGCCAAGGTGAAATATTTCATAGGCACTTGAATGATCCTGAAAATGAGAGTAGTAAGTGAAGTTATTTTGTAGTTTAACATAATTATCTTTAATCTCTAATTCTGGTGGTTTTTTTAGGTCTTTCCACTGACATCCTTTTTTGTACTACAAAGGAATTTAGTATTTTCTTGGCCAAATTGATATCCTGATGTAACAATTTGCTTGCTACCTTCTACTGCATCCAAAAAATCTGGATCCAGTTGACATTTCAAGAATTCTCTATCACCCAGGGTGTTTTCTTTTTTCACATGATCTCACTCACCGTAGATTATATATTAATGAAGCAGGATATTAGTTCAGTACTTTCTTAGGTAAAATGCTGCTTGTTTCCCATGTCTATGCACTAAACACACAATAGTTTATTCATAATAGTCAAGGGGGAACAGACAGTAGAAAAGCAACAGAAAGAATATAGAGAAAAGGAATGAGAAGTGAGACCAAGAATTGTGTGGAGGGATTGGATAAAAGGTAGGTTATGTGCCTACATAAAGCAAGCTTGTTTTTATTATTCCTCCTGGTAATGCTGTGAATGTAGCATCTGTGAGACAATGCTTAGAAATGAGGAGTCATAAAACGAAGCAGGAGGCTGGATATAAGGAAAACACCTCTCACCAGGACAGACAGGCACTGCAACAGGCTGCTGAGAGGTTGTCTAGTCTCTGTTCTTGACATTTTTCAAGATAGTGCTCCACAAATCCCTGAGAAATCTGACCTGAGCAGGGTCTGTTGATGCTGTGTTGTTTAGGGGGTTGGTCAAGAAGCCCTCCTGGTGCCCATTCCGACCTGAATCTTTCCCATTTTGATCCATGAACATAAGCCAATATTGCTGTTCTACATAGCACACACTATAGTAACCCCACTAGAAAACAGATTACATCTCTTTATTTTGTTTCATAAGGAGTACCCTATAGTAGTGCTTCCTCAAAAGCAAAGCTCAGAAAATCTGCTTAGAAAATACATTGCTTTAAACAAATGTACTCAAAGTTGATGAGGTCAATCTTAAGAGCTGCCCAATTTTGATTCACTCATGTAAATTTTATTCACTTCTTTTGGGTGTAAACATATTGAATCATATTCTTATTACAGGATTATATGTTGGGTTTTCCAGGGGGGATGAGTGTCTTCTTCAATGTATAATGGGAATAGGTTCAGAGAAACTTAATAATCATTATATATGAGGTAATATATAGGACCAAAAGAATTTTAATTAAGTTACTTGAATATCATGGAAGAAAGTTATAATTTATGAACTACTGTTCGGAGTAGTTCAGAGTAGAACTCTGTTCTAATACAAAATTCTTGTGTGATATTGTACAGATAAATCCTCGATGTAAAAGTATTCACATGTAACCAGAAATTCTACTGTATGTATAAATAACCTGATACAGAGTAGATTGAGAGATGTAGCTGCTGTGTAATTGAGGCTATAAAGTGCAATGATTTGAAGAATGCATACAATATCTGGATTTTTTTAAATGTATCTTACCATCAGTTTACTTGGTGAGTAAGAATGAACACCTTTGTATCAGAGGATCCTTGTATCAGAGGATTCTTGTATCAGAGGATTCTTCAGTTCTCCATAGTGTTTCATATCAGTGAAATGTATTTGTTGCTGGGGGTTTTGTTAAATTCTGTAATTTATGTAGGCCAGTGAAACCTTGCTAAAGATCAAAGTCAAAGAATGCCAATAATTCCTGGGCTTTTTTTTTTGAATAATATGCATTTGAAGACTAACATTGGTTAGAATCAAAGAATGCCTGAGGTAGGGAAGCACCTCTGGAGACCATCTAGTCCAGAGTCAGACAGAGTAGACATCTCAGGACAAATGTAGCTACGTTTTGGTTATCACCAGGGAGGGAGACTCCACAGGCTCCCGGGCAGTTTGTTCCTAAGGGAAAAAAGCACATAAACACAGCCACCAAGCCAGATGAGCCAGGACCTGTCCCACTCTACCCCAGCAAGGGAGACAGATGTCCAGCTCATGGGGCATACAGAAATGGTTGCTGTGCAGCTTGAGGCCAGAAAAGTTAATTGCTTTTATAGACAGCAATATTAAAACTTTAGTTAATTAAAAAAAAAAAAAAAGAACAAAAAAAAAACCCTAAACAAAACAAAACAAACAAACAAACAAAAAAAACCAACAAAAAATACCACCTTAATTTGATGTTATTTAACAACAACAACAAAAGGTGGTTTTAAACTATGCTGATTGATATGAAATTCTTTGTGCAGGATCAGTAATGCAATTTGTGTTTTTAACAGTGCAGCCTCAAATAATACAACTTAAAAATGAAACGACATTTGAGAATGGGAAAGCAACCCTCATCTGTGAAGCAGAAGGAGAACCTGTCCCAGAGATTACTTGGAAAAGGGCCATTGATGGAATGACTTTCTCTGAAGGTGACAAGGTAAATCTACCTCTAATGTATAAAATACCTATGTATTGTCTGCCTAATCTTCTTCTTGTAAGCAGAAAATTAATTTAGAGACAGATTAATTTTAGATTCCTCTGGAATTAGAAGGAGTTGCTGTTTTCTAAGGCAGCAAGAGAGACATGGGAATTGTAAATTTTAAATTAAAAAAAAAAGAAAAGAAAAAAGTAAAAAGCAAATACTGAAAGGTAGTTTATCTCTAGTTTATTTAAATAATTCGTACTAATTGTTTCAATTTCATCTTGATCATTATGGCTACATGTAGCCCTTCTTCAGACTATTTGAATTCTGTCCAGTAATCCTCAAAATACACTGGAGCTTAAAGATATTTTAAATTTAAGAAATCAGAATTCTTTGTGGTTCCTTATTTCCTACTTATTTTTTCTTCCTATTTTTTCCTGTCACAGAGGACAAATTGAATGTATTTTCCCATTTTGTTGTCCCATTTTAATATTTTATTACAAAAGTAGGTTGAATAGAGAAAGACTGCAGTATGAAAATGGAGAAAGTCAGTTAGTGTGGAAAAAAGTGCTGTAATTAGGTGGAATGGTAAAATGAAAAGGGAATGGTACTATGCAATTCCTGATCATGCTTATAGCAAGCTGTGTTTCTAGAGTTCTTCTTCTTTTTCCTTTTTTAATAATTATTTTAGTATTTGAGCAAGTATTTTCTTCTTAATTTCCTGACATAGACTACAGAATTTCTCTGTAGTGGTTAAAGAAAAAGATACCATCTTTCTGGATAACTAATTCATAATTTTAACTCTAGATAATTATGCAGGAAAATATCTTCTTCTTGCATATTCATAGCTGTTGCTTAAAAAGCACACACAGGTGAAAACCTGGATAGCAATCATGCCACAGTGAGAATTAGATATGTAATAAGTCATTTTATAGGGAATTGCTGTATATTAAGAAATTATGTCCTTTGATTTGTTGTGTTCTAAAGGAGAAGGTCTGTTCTGGTATAGTCTCTGACTTGACCTTTCCTGGAATTGCAGCAGTTTATGTGAGGCTCTGTCTACCATTTTCCTCTTCTATGCTTTACACTTTGGAGCAATATAGCAGTATTTATATATAATTTTTTTCTAATAGTTTTGCATTAAGACAAAGCAGTTTCTCTCTTCCTTAAATATTTCAAGTTAAAGGTCATCTTTCTGACTTGCAAAGACTATGCTTTGTTCAAAGGTTACAAATGTTTGCCACTCACTTATGTTTGAAATGTTCCCAAAATAACTTTCTATAAAGAATATTGAAAATGAGAGAAAATAACAGAAAGAAGCTCAAAAATGTTAGTGCAGTTGAAACCTGAAATTTATCCAGTGCTTGTATAAGACAGTATTATATTCTTAATTCCAGCTGCAGGTGGTTAAACTGATGTATTGCTGGAGTATTCTCTGAACTGTGGTTCAACTCAGAAATAGTGACAACCAAAAAAAATCTATATTCACTTCCTACTGGTGTGCTGACAGACTCTATGTGGAAGATAAAAAGAATGAGAATAAATACAGTTATGTGTTTTCCTTTGTTCTTGCCAAAGAAAGAACTCTCTATATTGCTCATGGGAGAGTTTTTGCTGAATCTTGAATAAGTGTTCTGAAATACTGAATATGTCCTTGACCTATAAAATATGCTGCTACGTTTGCCCAGTGGTCCTCCTGCTCTGGGTTGCCAAAAGCTTGGCTTTTGCTTTCCTACCAAATTAGGTGAATAGGGAACAAAACTGGCAGTGATTAAATTATTGAATAGTTGTTAATAATACAGCAGTGCTTTGCACACAGAAAGGGAAGGAAAAGGTGAATTGAAGAAATAAAGGGGGGGCAACGTTGAACATAGTCTTTAATTGAAAATATAACTTATATGTGACAACTTTTAAAGTAATACTCCATCATGCAACAACATAAATTATATATAAACATAAAATTATTGTCTTTATTCAAGTGATTCATATTTTAAATTTTTGGGCCATTTTTTTTCTTGATATTAGCTGCAACTTATTCATAATTTCTGTTTAATTAAGAGTATTTTTAGGGGATGATTTTTTTCTACAGAAGACAGAAAAACTGCTCAAGCAATAATATTAACAGGATGATTAAAAGAACATATAAAGTGCTGTTCCTATTTTTTTAATTTTAATTTTATTAACTTTAGTATGTAGCTCCTCAATCATATGGCTCTTATCTTGCTAAAATATAAACGTACCTCATGTGGATAAGGAAGACTGCTGAATGAGACATCATTCTGAGCCTGCATGGATTCAAAAGATTTTCTACCCAATAAGAGATCTAATAATCGGGACATAGACTTTCCTGAGTTTTGAATTTATTGTGTCCAAAACAATGGAAAATATGCACCGAAGTCGTAGATCAAAGAAGTAACCCAGCTGGGCTTAAGGAGGATAATATTAATGAGTATGAGCTCTATAATTATCTTGTTGGAAAATACAGCTTTGATAAAGGATTTTCAGTACCTCAGAAGTGTTTATTTGAAAGTTGAAGCCAAGTGAGTTCAAACCAGAAGCAAAGAAGCCTTTTCCTCTCTCCTTTTATCATTTAGCTCTTAAAACAATCTACCACACAGTGTGTGGTCTCTCTTTCATTAAGAATTTGAAATAAAGGTGTCTTTCCCTTTCCTCTGACTTCTCTTGAAAGTTAAATGAAAAGTTTTCCAGGAGGTCACATTAGATGACCTCCGTAATCCTTCTGTGGCTGTATAGCCTATAAATACGTGGGAGGTGGGCGAGGTTGAATACATGAATGGCAATGCATTTTGGAAGGTGTTTGTCTCACCATTAAAGGTGTAAAAATGGAAATGGAGGTTTAGTCCAAGGCCACAGCTTCATCTCTTGTTTCAGTGTGAAGCTGAAGCTCTCTGCTTGGTGCACGTACTCTGCCTCGGTCCTTCCAGTCCCCGACTCCCCAGCACCACCTGTCCTTGCACTCATGTGCCAACCTGGCTATGCTCCTTTCAGCTGGGATTTGAAATGGCACATTCCCACAGACCACTGTGCATCCAACAGGCCTGGCCCTTTTCCCAGTAAAAAGAGGAGTCAGGAGAAGGGTTGCCATTTTTAGAACAGAAGGAAAGATAGTGATTGCATTTGATTTGGCATGATCAGTTATGAAATGGATTTTGGACATGCACGTACATCTCTACATGTCCCTGAAGGACAGCACATCCTGATCACTGATACAAAAGTCACTGATTCCTGTGTACTCTGCAGAAGTGTGAGGGTGCCCCACTTTCATAGTATCTAATACTAGCAGAAATATGAATGCTGATCAACATTATTTGTAATCAGCATTTTAAGCCCTGTTTTAGAATACAAATCACAATAACAGATGGGGTTTGATATGAAAGTGGCTCCACTGTATGCAGCATGTGTCCAAAGAGGCATATGCTGCATACTCTGAGGAATTTATGACCTAACCACATAAAATGAATGAAAGGAGTCAATACAGAGAGGTCCCAGTTGCAACTTGTGTGCTCGATTTAAGATAGGATTTTATACTCTATTTTTTACTGTACTTTGTACTCTATTTCATACAGATTAACTGACTGTCTCTTAAATACCTTATACTATTCTCCTGGTACTCCCAAAGAAAACCCAACCTGTGATTTTTAATTTTATAATGAACACTGCAGAAACAGTTTGAATTCTGCTTTCTTCCATTGCAATAATAACCTGGTTCTTCTCATGAAAAATCCTGTGACATTTTTTCTAAATATTGCAGAGTTCAGACTAATAATTAAGTTATTTTCCATGAATTTACTTTGTATTGGCATGCAAATCATAGATATTTGGAGCTTGTAGAGTTTTTCATCATTTTCATGATCATGTAATAGGAAAAGGAAATATTTTTCTTTGAAAGGTCAAGTCTATTTTCTCCCAAGCCTATTAACTTCACTTCAGCTATTACCAATGTTAATAAAAAGAATGATGTTTTGTTTTGGTTTTTTGTTTTGTTTTGTTTTACCCCGTGTTAAGGCTGGGTTTTCCTGCGCAAAACCAAACAGTCTTACAGTGTCAGTGAAATGCTGTCTTCCTTTTTAAACAGTAATATAAGTCCTGTAAAATTCTTGCTCATCAAGGATCAGATCTTTATTTGAAATAAATCACAGGAAACAGAGATGTATCTAGGATATTTTAACTTATTGCGGGAAATACCTTTATTTTTCTGAGCTGTCCAAATCCCACTCTTTGTGAATAATTCTCCTTTGAATAGCTAGAAAATATACAAGGCCAATCTCTTTGCTGTATTGGAGAAAATTGTTATAACCTGTTTCACCTATCTATTATGTGAAAAGCTCCTACTTACAATATCATACAATGTTTTTGTGTTGCAATATTGGCAAAGGCCTGCAAACCAGAGCAATTTATGTAGCCAGGCACAATAGTGTTTGATTATGCAATTGGAATGCTCTGCAAACAATTCAATTACACATCAAACTTCTATTTTGTTTTTAAGCCCTTAATGAATTTTAGTGGGCTCCACATTGAAGGCTATGAAGTTAGAGAGCAAGAATATTGTGACTGGAAGAAGGTAAATAAATTAACTTGACCAACAGGGTTACTTATATGTTAGGTAATTAGTGCTGTTGAGAACATAGATGTTTATACACTGTGACATAAGCAAATAAAGGGCTATATACAAGCACTGAATACTAGAATTTCAGAAGATCCATGGAAATATGAATACATTTTGGTATTCCTTCATCTATATCTAGTTTTGGGAGGCAGTACTTGAGCAAAAAGTTTGATTTTGCAGGAGTAGTGTTGTATTCAGTTAGAAAGAAAAAGCAGCCTTCCTGGGTGACCTGAAGGATTAAGAAAACTCTGAGCCAGTGTGGATATTTCCAAGTTTTCAAGTAGCTCAATCAGTTGTCTGAGTTCCACAGACTCCTTTAGGTAACCGTATCTGCAGTGATATGTAAATGAAGCCAAAAATTAAGCTAGTAATTTTTTTGAGATACTGGTTGTATTGACAACTCAGTGCTAAATATTAACCACATGACAAGAGGGCCCTTCAGATTTGTTCCTCTTTTGGGAGAAAAGGTAAATTATTTGTTATCCAGAGTAGACCCAAATGCTTGTCCATACACAAAGACAGATGTATTCGTGTTGTGGGGATAGCTGTCATTAATTTATCCATATAGTCTCTTCAGTTAATGTGTTGTTACAGATCTGTTTCTTCAATGATGTAGTAATACATAACTTCTGATAATTCAATAATATATTCAGTTTCCTTAAGTGTACAGCTGAGTCAGGAATCCTACAAGCTGACTGAAAACAAGGAATAGACTGGCTTAAAGGTTTCATTTCTCACTGAGACTTTCCCCAGGAGAATGGCATACGGGTGCTCGTGCTGCATGTCGCAATCTCTGCTTCCCAACTTATTTCAAACTCTAGTAGCATGACATTTTTCTGTAGTAGTAAACATCCAATTTAGCTGATATATCCAGTATAAGCTTTTATTTATATCCATATTTATCAATACAGACATGTGAATAGAAAAACTGAGAACTATATTCAGGACATCAATTAAATAAAATTACTTGAAAACATATGCCCTTTCAGTTATGTCTAGGTTACGTCACTGTAGTGGTTTCATGTTCGCCAAATTCTGGTTGCCAAATTTAGTGTAGTGGTCTTAGTGTTTACTCCTTTTAGGTGGGAGAGAGATTAGGAGAAAAACAAAGCAGGCTCAAGCTTAAAAATGAACAAATAGTTTTATTAACACACACTAAAAAAATGGAAAAAGAAACTTGGGAAAAAACTAAAGCAAAACAGAATGAAACTCCAAAACCACTCTTCTATCCCCCTAAAAACTGTTAACTTTCCAACAAAACAATATAAAGAGACAAAACCTGTGATTTTCAGTCAGTTTCACCATTGGAAAATAATCTTTCATCAATTCTTTAGGAGAAGAGTCTCTCTCAGAGTCATGGATCCCACTGACAACCTAAAGCAGTCCCCTTGTGGGTTTCAGCTGTCACAAAAACAGCTGCCAGGGGAAACCTCCCTTTGTGACCCCTCCCAGGAGCAGTTTCCCAAGCTGCTTATGGGTCATGGACCTTAGACTCTTGCATACCGGGGTGTCACCTTTTAGAGATGAATAACTCCAAAAGCAAAGGATTTTTCATCTCAAGGTACAGAGATATCTTCTCACTTCTTCACTGGCACAGGGGGCTTCTCATCTCTGTCTCTGTTCAAGCATCTTATGGGGTTAATATCACTTAGTCCATCACAAACACTTTTGCTCAAATCCACACACAAATCTAAACAGTCATCTCCCTAAATGCATATCTTTCCCATCATTTAAAGGGTTAAATATAAAGTTCATTTCCATGGCTCAATAAGGATGGAATGACAAACTCCTCAACCCCCTGTCCCAATAGTCTTTCACTCTCGCTCCACTGACTTCATGCTGTTTCTTCTCTGTGTTCACTCTGTCCCTTTCTTTTCTCTCTCAGGGAAGGGTTAGACCTTGGAAGCTTCATGTTTCCAGGAAAAGGTTAAATCTGGCCAGAGTCTTTTTCTGTCTTGTGGCAGCTCATGGTGTTAAGATTTTCAAGGTTGTGCTAGTGAGGTGGGGGGAAGAACTCACGCAGAAAGATCAGAGATCAGAGTACACGGGCAGTCCGGAATTTAAAAAAAAAAAAAAAAAAAAAAAAAAAAAAAAAAAAAAAAAAAAAAAACCAGGCAGGATCATAAATGCTTATTTTTGCCCACCCCTCCGTTTAAATCAGGGTGGGCCCCATCCCAGCCTGGCACATTGTTGGTATCAGGGGCCCGGCCAGACCTGCCCTTGCTGGCAGCGGATGGGGCCTGGAGGCAGAGCCCGGCCAGGGCCGCTCCTCGTACGGGCCCAGGTAAGCACAGACCTGGCTGCACGGCCGGGGCGGCAGGGCCCGGCTGACCCCCGGCTGCTGCACGATGTTACCTTCTCTCTCTGGCCAAAAGGAAAAAAGGATTGACCTGCAGGAAATCAGGGGGTTTTATATGGATACTGCCCAAAGTCACAATTGACATTCTCAGTGGTCAGTACAGATGCCAATATTCCCACTAACCTTCTGATAGGTCCCTGTCCTTTCTAAAGCAAATTCCCAGGTCCTGACCCGAAAATACATTCCACATATCTTCGTAACTAGAAACAAAACTGTTCCAAACCCATGACACTCACTTTCTCAATTTTGCTTGCTACTGCAGTAATTTCCTTCTGATTCTTCAGATGAAAAAAGCCTTCCAGAATTATCAGAGTTTGTGAGCAAAGACTTTGTGATCTGTGAGGTTAGGTTCTGTCCTTCTGACAATTCCCTTCATCTTGTGATTCAAGCTGTGGCTCTTTCTGACCTTCCATGATTTTCCTTCCCCTAAGGGAGCCTTGTTGCTTACATATACCCCTGCAGATCACTGTCTCAGCCCACTTCCCAGAGACAGACTTCCTATCTGCTGTCTAGCCATAATAATTTTAGTAAAACATATATCAACTTTACAGTAAACTGGGAGGGATTTCAAGCTGCGTACAGCTACTGAACAACCCAGAAATTCAGATTGTGATTTGGTTTTGGTTTTTATATATATATATATATTTTTTTTTTTCCCCTCCTTTCTTTTTTCAGCATGCTCACTACATCACTTATCCCTGCAACTAAAGCTGTACTGTTCTAAGAAATTAAAAGATAGAAACTTCCACAGATACTGAAGGATTTGATTTGTAGCCTTGGGAGAAGCTTGGATTGATATAATAATAAAAGTACACAGACATTAAGCAGAGAAATTATAAACTTATGTTTCTATAGTTGCAAGTAAGAATATGCCTTAAATAAGTAAGAAACTCTATTGAGTAAGGTAGTGAAGAGTTCTAGTGTAGTAATGTGATTTTATAGAGTAAGCTAAGACTCTAGATGTTATAATAGAAGCAGAAAGCAGTGAGATAGGAAGCCATTGGGTAAAAGTATACGCTGTGCAGCAAAATTAAGTAAAAGTGATACATCAAAAAAAAAACAAAATAAACTCTGTGGCAACTCACCTTTGGATCAGAATGTTATATATTGCCTTGTAATGAAGAAACCTGAGAGTACTTTGAGCTATGGCTGACTTCTTGCTCTTCTGAAATGTCACAGCCTTTGAGGCTGATGTTTATCTGAATAATAAATAATTTTTAGCCTGAGAGTAGTCCCATCCCTTCATTAAGGCGTCAATAACAGACTGTGTCAAGGTTTGCATATGAATTCTGCAAAAATGAAATTAATGCATATATACAATTAAGCTCAGTTTGAAATTCTTGCAGTAGTTGTAATTTTAAAGTTCATCATATATTACAACAGAGTTTTGTGGGCAAGAGGGGTGTACAACCTGTATATATCTAAGAATTTGTTATCAGTTCAAGTAATATCAGTATAAACAAAATAAACCAAGCAATTATTCTTAGTTCAGTTATAATGACTTGAACATTTTAATTCAAATTATCTAAGTAATAAGGGGGGGGGGGGGGGTGTGTGGAACCACTATGGTTAAAATTGTTATACAAAAGCTTCCTAGTTTTCCTTTCCTTGTTTTAATAACTCAGACACCAGAGGCAGTCTGGCAGTGCTTGTTTAAAAAAAAAAAAAAAAAAAAAGGATTGATAATTCATCACTGTGTCCCAAGTTATTTTTGTCCATTTTGTAATGCAGTAAGTTGACACGATTTGTCTTCATGTGTGCCCAGCCACAGGTTTCTTTGGTTTCTTTCTTTTATAAGTTTTCCTTACATTTTTCACTTGCTGGTCACCAACATTACAGAACAACCACCTCCACTCCCAAGTTACAGTAAGATTTGATTGTCTAAACTAAGATGCAATTGCATAATAAAATCTTTTTTTTTTAGTGGCTGTTTTATGTGAGGTCTGTGTTGAATAAGAAAGTTGTACTTAAAAGTCATCTTCATGAGGATTATGCTGGCCTGAATCTATTTGAGTCGCCTATTTTAATGGCATCATAGCAGTGTTGTAGTAGATTCAGATCAGCAAAATTCTTAGGAGTAAAGCCACTAAATACAGTATTTATGAGTGAAATAGGATTTCTAATTACAAAGTGTATATGCAATTATTAGGGTTGGAGTATTTCTGCTATACTTATAAACGTTTGTTGTTACTAGTGTTATTTATCATGGCCAACACTTATGCTTGTTCTACTCTACAATTTTATTTGATATGATGCCAATATTATTTCCATTAAAAAATCATAAACCATTTCTTTTTGTGATTTGCATCAGTAAGATTTGTGATTTACATTTAGGATTTGCATCGTTAGCAGAAGTAATCTTGAATGGATGCTCATAATTTTTTTCACTATTAAATACTTCTCTTACACATTCATTGTTGAGTAAAAACCAATGAGGGAAAGAAGTTCAGTTTTCCACTTCATGTCTTAGCAAGTGTTTGTTGTCAGCATTTCATGTGTCATCTCTCTGCATAATGACTTGTTTGAAAGAAATGCCAGAACGAATCAATGAAAAATCAGTTCATAATTTTAAAAAGGTGTACAAAGCATTCAAGAACACATTTTTTTCCTGAGACTATACATGCTGCTAACAACCTGCATAGAACCTGCTGCCATTTACAATCTGAATTCTATAAAAGTAACTGGTGTGTCTGCAGCTGAACAGAAAATCAAAACAACAGTATGTTTTTCTTCACCAGTAGGTTTTCTTGTGACTTCCCTGGTGCTGCACCACAGATCTACAAACAATAGGCACTTCAATAATTTCTTCTTTGTGGAAAAACAAATTCCTAGAAATTCAGGAATTTGCAGCATTCTGACATGTATATTTAACAAGCTGAAATTTTAAAATATCACAAGGTCTCCTATAAAAATCACTGAAGTCCAAGACACTGCTGTAGCATTATTCTGATTCACTGGACATTAAGGCATATGCACATAGCAATACTCTGGAATTTTCTGCTGTCTCCAACAGGTGCATGGATAGAATACATTTACCTGAAGAGCATGGGAAATATTGTGAATATACCATCCATAATCCAGAAGGGAGCTTCCATCAGCTTCTACACGATGATGGCTGTTGTGACTAACAGCCCTTTCTCTCATCATCCAAGGTAGAATTTCAGACTAGGAATTGCTGGTCACATACATTTAACAGACTTCTGGAATTTTATCATCATTAAGAAACAGCATGTCAGGTTGCAGAAGTTCTTATCTATCATGCTGCTTCAAGAAACATTTTCACAGTCAATTAAGATCTGCTTAAATCTCACATATAAGAAGCATCAGACTGAAGTATATGACTTCACGTTACCTCTCATGTGGATGCAAACACAACCTGAAATCAGCAAATGTCCTAAAGAAATTATTTGTGACATTCCAAAGATGATTCTGTTAATCAATATTTGTTTTCTCCTTGAAAATTCAGTGATGTGTACTAAAAACATGAGCAAGACAACATAATGAGTTGGAAATTTTTAACAATTTGATCCAAAGAAGGAAGAACTGAGTTTTTTCAATTCTCCCCCCTGCAGTATGAGGATCTTTGACCATGTGCATTTGCAACAGATCCTTTGCAGGACATTTAAAACACCTGCAGCTTTCACTCAAGTTACATGTTCTTACAGTGACTGTTCTTTAGTATATTGTTCCATGTTTTGCAAAAGAAAAAAACAGTCTCAATTCTAAGCCACTACCTCTTCATCTTTTCTGCGGTTAATATATGCAGTGCATGTCCAAAATAATACTAAAGCACACAAGATGTCTGAAGATATATTTAGTAAATTTGACGGGCAAAGCTGACCTGTAGCATTTTAACTATGGACAGTGATGGCACTTTGCTCATGAAAAAGGTTTAAGGATTAGAAGAAAACCAAATAAAGATTTTCTACTTGTCTAGATTTTAAATGAAGGTACTGTTTTGCTTGCAGTCTTGCACTTGGACTTCAGGGGTTGAAGTAGTACTTTGACAGCCAAATTATAAACTCTAGGAGGGAAGTCAGCTGCTCTAGCCATCCAAGCAATATTATTAAAATCTAGCTACAAATGAGTCACCAATTTCTGCACCTGTTCTTACCTTCCATTACTGTTTTCAGCCAACTCAAAGTGCAAATTTTGGCCGCGCTACAACTTAATCTCATTTGGTTCTACTTTTCCTCAGTGGGAGTTGGAACAATGGCAATCGAACTCATCCACTAACCACATCATCCAGCTTTGCCCAAGTTCAGCTTTCTATAGTTCGTACACGAACGACAATTTCTGAGCATCATAATCAGTGAACTCTCTCCTCCTGAAAAAATTACATTGATTTTACTAAAATGGCAGTGGAATTTTGCAGATTGAAAACTCTGTCATACCTGAATAATTTACTCTGTTCCAGAAGCTATCCTTGTCTCTGTGTGGATGTTATTGTATCATCACATCCCCATCCTCTCTGCAAGTGGAGTCCTTGAAATTCAGAGTTGTCATTTTTCTGATAATACCTTGGGAGCTCTGCTTTTTTGACTTTGAAACTGTACACAGACCACTCAGGTCAGCATCACCTGGTCAGGCCTTTGGGAATATTCACATGTGGAACTACAAATTATGCAAGGCATTCAGGAAGCAAGAGCATGACAGAAGAAGTCAAGGAGTAGAATAACATGGATAGTATGACAAGAATTTTATCAAAACCAAAAATACATATTTACTTTTACAGAACCTGTAGCACTAATCTCAAATTATGCAACACCTGGGGGGTTTTTTTGGTTTTTTTGGGTTTTTTTTTCCTAAGTTAGCATAGGATTCATTTGTGTTTAAGTACATATTATAAGTCAGCATATTGCAAGTGCAGAAAATTTTCTTTTTTCCCGCCCCCCCCCCCCCAGAAGATACTTTTTATGTGGTGTCATTTTGGATAGTTTTACTTGCAGACCTGCATAGGAGACTTCCCTTTAACAATGGAAGAGAACTAGATTGCTATCAGTATTCAAAATAAAAGGGCTTTCCTGTTTCTGAAGTTAGGGAATGTGCTTTAATATGGATAAAATCACAAAGTGACTTTACCTAAGGAAACCATTTTTCAAAGTCTCTGCTGAAGACTTTTCAATTGTATTTTAGTTTTATGCTGGTTATGGGGGGGAAAAAAGCCCCACCACCAAAGCCTCAAAAACCCCACTTTTATTTATTTTTTCTGTGAAATTCTCCAATGAAGGTTAACCATGAAAAATATTCATCTCTTAAGATTTTATTATGATTTCGAAAATGCTGTGAAAATGTAACTTCTGAAGACTTTGTAATTCTTCTAATGTATAAGAGTATAAGGGTCTGTTAATGTAATTGTTCTTTCCAAAGAATATATAAATCTGTATGGAATTGTCATAACCTCAAGATTGTTCATTCTCCATGGTAGGATGAGATACTAAATAATTCAGTGAATGAGCACAAACCATGAGTGTTGGACCACTGAGACTATTCTGATTGTCTAGGAATTTGTTCTGACCCTTTTATGCTCTTTGTTATTATTAAGCAATAAAATAAAATACAGATTGTACATCTCTCGTGCTATCACATTTGAAGAACCAAAAAAAAAAAAAGAATGTCCCAATTTAGTAAGTATCTATTATTATTTCAGGCAGACTTGAGAGTTACTGACATTTTTAATTTATAGAGGTTATATCTATATTTTGATTTTGGCACATTGGCCGTCCAAAGCTTTCTTCCTTGTGGGGATCTCCTAAGGATTACTGGGCAGGTGTAGTGTTCCCATACCTGTGTCTCTTTCTCTTCATGTTTTGGTGTGTTATGGTGCCAGATTACTAATGTGTGTTCTCCATAATTAGTGCAGGAGAGAAATTAACCCAAAAAGGCACTACCAGTGGTTAGAAAGTTCTGCTTTCTCAGTTTATCCTGGTTTTAATAATGTCCTCTACAAGAACAGAAAAATGTAAATATTGTGCCTTCAGTTTTTGCTCCAGGTGATGTTGCATATTTGATTTTTGTCCCAGTTTCTTTATTGCTCTTTGCCATACTCAGCTGCATTGTTAGTGTGCTTTTTTGGGTCATCGCAACATGTCCTTGAATTATTTACCCAGATCTCTCTTGACTGATTTATACAATAAAGAAATATAATACAGCCACACCAGTGTTTCTGAAGTCCTTGTGAAACTTCAACATACTAACTAGCATTTTGATTTGCATGTGGTAATCTCCCACATATTCTGGGAATCCTCTCACAGATAGACACCTTATTTATTTATTTATTTGTTTGTTTGTTTGTTTGTTTCTTTTTTTGTCAATGGAATTTTCTTGTTCTGTATTTATACTCTTGTTTTCTTTCATGTGTTTCTCTCTTCAGGAATGCCAGCCTATAAGTATATATTTAATCAGGTATTGTACCATGTTTGTAAAGGAAATAAATGGTGGATTTGTACACCAATCCATCTCCAAATAGACTCAGTGAACAGGACTTTTTAAACTGTTTATTAAGAAGCCACAGTATAATATGCATTATAAGCAATGAAGCAGGACACATTTTAGAAATTTTGTTTGATTTAGTAAGCAATTTTAACACAAGAACTTTAAAAAAGTAGAAATTATCTTTAGTAAATGCATATTATTATGATAATTCTAGCCAAATTTTCTTGCTTACAGTTGTTTTATTTGTTTTATAGACTTTGAACCTAGTAAATCCTCTTACAATGTTTCTTACCATATATTTGATTATAAAAATCAATGATATGTGAAAATCTCCCATCATTCAGAGTATTTATTAGCTTGGGTTTTGTCCTACCTATAAATCTTAGATACATTACATCATCTGCATTTGAATAAGAGAATGTAGCAACATAGGAAAATTATACTGAGTACAGTCTACATTTTTTCCATCAGTATTAGAAAATAACTAGATAAACTAATATGAGATTGAGAAATTACTCTGAAAGCTATTTAATTTAAGGATCTTTGTGCTTATTTTCATTATTATTTTCTTTTATAACATCTATTAGTGCTCATATATGTGCTTAGGGATACATGGAATTACTTACAGTGAAATATGCGTTAGTGAATTAAAGTATTTGGGATTAGTATTGAATTAAGAAATTACTAATAAAGTATTTACTATTTTATCCATGATTCATTGTCACACGTTTCACCATTTAAAATGTAACTTCTTAAGGAAAGATTAGTCATTAAGGTAAAATCAGAAATTAAATTTCTGAAGTGTAAATACATTTTAGGTAGGAATAATATAGTTTGACCATGTTATTACATGCTCAATATTTAAAAAATGAAGAAAATACTCATAACATGGAAAGTACTTGTTTTTTATATATATATATATATATATATATATATATATATATATATATATATATATATATATAAATACTTGTCATGGATTGGCACAGTTTGGTTTTCAGTTAGGCAGGAATGTGGACTGGTTTTCCCTGTCAGGACCTTGGAATTGTTTTAGAAGGGACAGGAACCTATCAGAAGGCTAGTTTGGGAAATTGGCATCTGTTTTGACCACTGAGAACGTTAAATGCTTTGCAAAGTATCCACATAAACCCTGATTTTTGTGCATGACAGCCCCTTTTTCCTCCTGGTCAGCTGAGCAGGTGACACTGAGTTGGGGCCTGGTGCTTCCCCCCTACTTTTGGGGGGCAAGCCGGCCTGAAGGCCTGGTCGGGCTCCATCGGCTCCCGGTGGGGGAGGAGAGGTTGCAGCTTAATGGGGACTAATTTTTTCAACTTTTCAACTGCACTAGAGTCCTGGAGCCCCCAGAGCAGGGAGGGATCTCTGTCGGGCCCCTGATAGCAGCTATGAGCCCATTTAGGCTGAAGCCACCCCGATTGTCCCTGAGGGGTGGGCAGAGCTCCCCCCTCCTCCCCTCTCCTCCCCCCTCCTCCAGTGATTCCAGACAGAGAAAGAAAAAGAGCGGAGGGACCCGTCTGGATCTGAGATGCCGCAGGGGAGAGACTGCTGCCCATCGCAGAGATCACATTACCCCTGCAGGCCTGGGGAGATTGAACGCTTTCCTGGCAACATGAAGTTTCCAAGGCCTAACCCTTCCCTGAGAGAGAAAAGAAAGAGACGGAGTGGACGTAGAAAAGACACCTCATGAAGTCAGTGGAGCAAGAGTGAAAGCACTGATAAAATTATTAGAAAAGGAATTGACGATGTGGACATTTTTAACTGGACTTACCTGGGGTAAACTGGAGAAATGGATTGTTTCTTGTAACATCTTAATGTTGTGTGGGGGAATGCTGGTTCTAGTCAAAATTGGGAACTGATATGATTGAGATTTAAGTGAGACTCTCAAAGCCCCTTGCTCCTGGGGCAAAAGGCAGTCTCAGCCTTAGAGACAAAGATGATTATAAAGAGAAAGTGATTTGAAGCCCTCAGCTCCTGGGGCAAAAGGAGGTCTTTATTTCTTTTGAGATAGAGACGGTTTTAGAGATAGAAGAAGAGAATCCTTGTTTTGTACTAGAAGAAGCATTCTTAAACAGTACCCCAGATACGCTGAGAGGCCCATGGGTAGCCAGGGGAAAGGCTGCTACTGGGTGGGACTGCACAATCTGCAGAAATTCCAGGCAGTTGCAGATTTGTGACACATTTGGAGCTACTAGACTGTTACCATCTTGTGGCGAGTGTCTCCATGGTACCCTAGAGAGAGACTCCTCTCCCAAAGTGATAAAAGATTATGTTTAAAGTGAAACTAACTGAAAATCACAAGTTGTTTCTCTCTCTGTTGTTTTGTAGGAAAGTTAACAGTTTGTAAGGGGAGGGAAGATTGTTCTGCAGTTTCATCCTGTTTTGTTTTAATTTGTTGGGTGGGTTTTTTTTTTTTTTCCAACTTATCTTTTCCATCCTGTTAATGTGTGTTAATAAAACTATTTGTTTATTTTAAGCCTAAGCCTGCTTTGCTTTCTCCTTATCTTCTCCCACAAAAAGAGAATAAACACTAAGACCAATACACTAAATTTGGCAACCAAAATTTAGCGAACGTGAAACAACTACAATGCTTTATAAGGAAATATTTCTATATGTGCTCTACATATATATTAATCTGATTTTGTATCGGAAATTAGAAAATAACTTAATCTTTTATTTTAAAGAAATTGCATTTTAATTATCCCAGGAATTCCTTCCAAAAGCCAGGATGTCCACTACTGTAATGTTTACTAACAACATCATATCTTTTATTTTCCTGTTTTGAACATATGTGGAAATAGAATTTTCAGTATTAAAATTGATGGATAAGTGGTCTAAGTTGCTAATTTTTACCAATCCAAAGAGGTTTATGTTGGCTCCTGTGTTAGAATTTGAGAACTATTAATTTATGTACCTATGCTGAGTCGTTTCCACAGGAAACAAAATTCAGTCAACTTGGATTCTTACATAGGATCAGAATACTTTTCTTTTTTATAGAAATCATGATAAACAGCATGCTTCATTTGACTGCTTTACATCAAATATTTTAACGGTCTAAATTGTGGCGTATTTCCTTTATTAAGTCAAAGAACAATTGTACTGAGTTAAAAGCTCAGCCACCTAAACATCAGCTGCCACTTGGTGAGTATTGAGTGTAATATGCAGTAAACTTGAGTGTGTGTGTTACAGAATTGAACATAAAAATCTGCTTCGAGTTTAATGTCATGCAGTGATATAGTTACTGTGTTTTCATCCTTTTTCCACCTTATTATAATGAGGGTAGGTTAATATCAGTATTTTTAATCACATTTGGAGGTTTTTTTTTTCCTTAAACAAAAAAAAAAAGTGAGATGACAGAGTACAACAGATTTCCCAAAGGATGCTCAGAGAAGCTGTGGCTCTCCCATCCCTGGAAATGTTTACGGCCTTGTTGGATGGGACTCTGAGCAACGTGGTCTAGTGGAACGTGTCCCTGCCCAGGCAAGGGCATTAGAACAATATGAGCTTTAAGGTCCTTTTCAGCCCAAAGTATTGTATGATTCTATGAGTAAAGAGCAGAAGAAAATAACTTCTTTTTCCTCAGGCATGATACTTCATGAATTTTGAAGCATCAAGAAGAGGACATTTTCTTTCTTTTATTTAGTTTTACCTACTATTTGTACATCCTTCAAATAATTTTGGGGGAAGGGGGGGGGAGGGGGAAGGGGGATCATTATGGATTAGAACTTTTATAAAATTTATGTTCTAGAAAATTGAAAACAGCAGCATTCGTTTTTCTCCCTTGCCTTTTCCATGGAATGAAAAGGATCTGAAATCCAGAAATTTTAGTTGGATTTATGGTTCAAGTTTTTTTAACAGTTGTGAGATTCTGGGGTTTGCTTATTGTCTGAGGTGTTACTTCTATTCAGTTTTACAGCTTCAGTTGTAAGGACGAGGGATAATGCTGTGTGTAATCTAAGATACAGTGTTGTATCTATGCACTTTACTTAACCGCATCAAAACACAGTGAGTGAGATTTTAAAGAAGTTTTGAGTATGGAGTTCACTGTTGCTGTTATAATTTGATATGTTTTGTGTTTTCCCTTGACAATGTTCCTTTAAGCATGTACTTATTCCTTTCATTATACTGCCTAGAAAGAGAACATGTTTTTCTATATTTTTTTAATTTATGTGGAAAATTTAGAAGTTCCTTAGCTGTCAGTAATAACTTCACCACAGTTGAAAAGATGCTTTCAGTCATTCTTATCAGTACTGTTTAATATATAAATTCTACATTAATATACATTTATAAATATATAAAACCTTCTTTTTTCCTGAATCAATGTAAACAGAGCCCAGATGGCCGTATAGAAGTCAAAGGGCAGCATGGAAAATCGTCACTGCATATTAAAGATGTGAAGTTGTCAGATTCAGGGAGATATGACTGTGAAGCGGCAAGTAGAATTGGTGGGCACCAAAAGAGCATGTACCTTGATATTGAATGTAAGTTCTAATATTTTGTTTTCTCTTTTAAATTTGTTTTAAAAGAAAAAAAAAAAAGTACATTCTTAATGGAAGGTCATTTTTTTCATGGTAATTCATGATTAAACTTACATAAATGAAGAAAGCATGTCCTGTAGTTCATTACTTTGTGGGAGAATCCTGTCTTTTCTGAAGTTAACAAGACCATTGTTGGTGTGTTGGTGACTTAAGCAGGACAGGATTACTTCTGAAGTGATATTCCAGTGTTATTATCCATTAACGTAAGGCTAAGCTTAATAACTTCAAAGCTCTGGGCTAGCTGAGACTGCTGGGAATGAAAAGTAGTGGGATAAAGTAAGGACTGATTTGAGCACCAGCTAAGTCTTGAGCTAAACTTTCTAAGATCCAACAAAGATTCTTTTTTGTTTCTGAGTCTTCTGATTTAATAATCCCAAAAAGGACTCTAGCCACAATTACAACACCTCCTGGAGTTATCATGTTTGTAACAGTCTGGTTTAGAGATTGTCTTTATTCCAAGCTCTTGCATTTTATCCAGGAGAAAAGGAGATTATTTTTGCTTAGAAGAGGCTAGTGCTTGAGAAGCCAATCGGAGGATATAAATCTAAAATATGAAAAAAATTCATTGGGTAATTGCTTCTCCAAATTGTTCTTTCAATTCATGAGCAAAGGTCTTCAAAAAATGAAAACAAGCAAAAAATCCTTCTTTTTTATTTCATTGTTGGTCCATTTATCTAGAAATTTCTAGATACAATTATTTTACATTTCCAATAGGGTGTACATGAACCTGTTGGAACTGAGTCTTTGAACAGAAAAATTCTTTCCAGAGGGAAGATAAAAGCTGGAATAGGATTCTGTGGCACAGAAGTAAAAGTAATGATTGCAAACCACAGAGTGATTTCCTGAGGAGTTCTGAAAGAACTTTCACTATATAGTTGTGTGTTCTTTTTTTTGGCAGGGAAGCATTGCATTGTGGCATAGAATATAAATCTGTAAGAAAAATGATCAAATGAATTTTTAGTTGTTAGGAATGGAGAGATTTGCCAAGCCAGAAGACCTAAGAAATAAATCCTAATTTGTTATATTTGTTTTCTTTAATGTGCACAATGATAACTTTTTATATGTATATAAAGAAAAAAGAACCTAGATAAAAATGCAAATTAAGTGAAGTTTCTTTAAATTTCTGCCAACTCTCCCTATAATAATATGAAATACATAATTTGATTATGGTTGTGTTGCTGCTATGCTTTTACATTAAATATTAATATATTTTGTATTCAGAAGAGAGAGATATGTTACTCCACATGTTATGAAATGTGGACAATTGAAATTTAAGAATTTATTAGCAATACAGAATTCATACTAGAGGGCATAATAAAACCTCTGCATCGATACAATACATTATTATAACCTAAGACACATTTCAGGGTGAAAGTTTTAGAAGAGGTGGAAAGAATTTAAAAGTAGCATAGTCTTTTTTACAGTATGACAGAATTAATTTTGAATATGTGTGGGAACAATCAAATATAGTATATGAGAAAATGGAATAACTTAAAGTCTGAATTTATGCCTTGGCACAAATATTTTGATACAGCATAAAATTTTCTACAGTTTTAAAATACTCCAAGGAAACACAATTTATAAAGAACATAGAAATATTTTCCTACCATCAGAGAAATCACACATTTTAATGATTACTTTTAATGTATAACAGAAGATCTTTATTATGATATTTCTAAAACTGGAGTTTTAATTTTAAATATACAACTGATAGTGAACTTTCACCCAAATGATAGGGGTTTTTTCCAGCACAGGTCTTGTTTGACTAACAGAAATAGAATTTCCCTCAATTCCTTTAAGTCAAGTAGTTCTATGATGCAAAGCAAGTATTTCTGGGGTGTTACAATACAGGTCTGTCTCATATTCTGATTGATAGTCAGAGAATTTTTTTGCTTTCGTTTGCAAATAGCTTTGTCATTGGTGTATGAACTTCAAATATAACTAATTTGTTTTGCTCAGGAAAGAAAACACTTGTTAAATAGTAAAGAATTCTCCTTTTCTTTAAAATAGTGTCCCCACAAGGAAGTGCCTCTTTCCAGCCTCACCTCCCATCAGTCTGGCCTCTGCCATCAACTTCTGTAACAGAACAGCCCCTGCAAAAAATCTTTCAGCACCTCCTTGCCCCTGTTTCCATCCACTGCTGGGTTGTCCTAATCTCTGACAGTCCTGTGCTCAATATCTTCCTATATAAAGCAGTGTCATGGTTGGTTATCTGTCATTCCAGTTGTGAGACTTCATAAGTTGCAGGGTAGAGAATTTCAGTGAAAGATTCAAGTTCAAAAACTAAATAACTAATTTGTATTTTTGTAGCGAACTAGTAAAAAGGAGAGGATTCCATTAAGTCAGTATCGAATAGATTTGATTCTCCTTTTAATACTTTCCAAGTGGCCTTTCTTCAGCACACTAGTTGCAGCTACAAACAGTGCTATCAGGGCTTTCACATTTTTTCCCCAAATTTTTATTTTAAAAATTTTATTAAACCCTTCAAAATATTTTAATTTTTTTCTTCCATTAGTTTGATTTTGTTCTGTTCCAAATAGGTTTTGAGAAGAATTTATTCAGGTATGGCTCGCTCTTGCATATAAGCCATTTTAATAGAAATTTTAATTATCTTTAATAATATTCTCGTATAAACCCCCAACAACTATTTTAAAATTAAAATATAAATAGATAAGCAGGACTTAAATCTTGATATTACTCTTGAGTTTCTGGATGAAAGGAAACAATGCACCAATGCCTTTCTGTAAGTTAGTGACAAAACTACAGCATTTTTTATGTTTTATTGTATTTGACACTGTGTAGTCAGGAGAGGAAACTGCTTCCATCACATCCTTAAGTGCCACCTCAGTCAAACAGGCCTAATGAAGGCACAGAGTGCTCTGGTGTCACTGTCTCATCCTTTTACTTATTGAGCCCTATCAGAGATTTAAACTGACAGCAGGATTGCATAGAATTTCTGTTCTTTATCCCTGTTCTCTGTTGGGGTTGCTCCTGGTGATAAGAGCAGTTCTGCAGGACAGGAAGAGATTATCAGGTTTGATACCAACTGAGCACAGTTAACCCTGAATTTTATCTGAGGGAAATGCTGGGCAGACATGAATTGCAGGGAACTAGGGGGCATTTTTAAGGATTTCTTCCTACAAAGTCATCTTTGTGTTTAGTTATATTTAATTTTCCTTATATAAAGTATGAAAGGTAGATCAATATTACATCAAAATAAAATACCATTTTCAAATATTATTTATTAATAGATTTCATTGACTGCAAAATTTGGTTTTAAATATGAAGCCTAATGTGTATTTGATGAGAGTAATAATAAGTAATCAATTGAAAAGTTCCTACATGGTGGAACACATGATATGTACTGGGTATTAAGATGTGTCTATAGTTATTATCTGCATATTTATCATAGAGGGTTTTTTTTATTATTAAAGCATTAGAGAAATATATAAAAAAGATAAAGCATATGCTAAAATTGCTAAAATTAGGTTTTCAGGACAGAGTGAGGAATTTAAGTATATAAACCCTAGTGAATTATAACTTGATTTTACATATAATATCAGGTGTCTCTCAAGGTTAGTTGTCCTACACAAATGTTTACATTTCTATGTGTATTTTTTTGTCTTTAAAAGCGTTATACAGACCTGACTAAAAGAAAAATTGTGATGAGAGAACATATTACGTCTTGGGTTTCACAAATTTTTCACTGCATAATTATCAATGAAGAAAAATCTCAATTTTTACATGTTCAATGTGCTGGATCATCTTTCACCAGTGTTATTCTTAGTTAGGGTGCCCTGACATCATTACTAAGCTGGAAGGGCTTTAAACAAGCCAGTAGTGAACAACATTTATGATCTTTGAAAGACTCAATGTGACCTTACAGTTTTCCCTTAGTTGTGCTCAATCTGTCATTAACCTGACAGAAGTTTTCACAGCCCTCACTTAATTTTGTCCTCCCAGGAGTACGCATCCTGTGAGATACTACTGTTTCTGACTGCTCTGTATCACCAGGTACAAATTCCTTTGGACAATACTCCTTTTACCAGAGAAAAGGCATTGAGTTAGGTCCTTTGGAAAATTCTGTTCTCCTATACACTATCCAGGAAGCATTCTGACTGAGAGACCTTTTTAGCTGGAATTACCAGTTTTCATATCACTATTTTAGTTAAGTCTCTCAATTTCAATACTGATACTGCAGCTATTAGGTATGCTGGGTGGTAAAAAAAAATGCCTATTTCGTCACAGTACTGAAAGAGTAATATTTTGAGATAGAATCATCTGTGACAAATAGATTACATTGAGTAATATGGTACATTTTTGTATGAGATCAGCCATGTGAGTAGTTGATAAAAATAATTTCTTAGAAAGCAATTTCTAAAAAAATGCGTTTAAACAGTAGTTTTTCTTAATACTGCTTTTCATCCAAACAAGATTTTTGTAGCTATGTTCCTCATTAGTTAAGCACCAACTTGGAGTGGTAAAAACAAAAATAATCATGGAGCATGTGCACTATAGTCTTTACCTGTAAAGAAAACTATGCAGTATTCGTTTTAGTATTATATTGCTTATCAATAACAGTCTTTTCCTTTGTGGGTTTTTGGGTTTTTTCTGCCACAGTTTGAAACCAATCTCATTACTGTTGCAGTATTGAACTTGGTTTCATGAATTGATTTGCTTTGTTTTGTGTTAGGTGTATTGCACTGCAGTTGAGGGTGATGCTTTAGATTCCTGCAATTTAATTTTATATCTTTGCAAAAAATGTACAACATTTCTTAAAGGTGGATTCAACAGATTGAGCTACAAATTGTATTTACCTTCAAGGAAGAAAGGTTTTCAATTGATAAAGGGCTACAGCTGTGTTCAAGATGTCACAAATGCTATCACAGAATCATAGAATGGTTTGGTTTGGAGACAATCTTAAAGGTCATCCAGTTCCAACCCCTCTGCCATGGGCAGGGACAACTTCTGTTAGACCAGGTTGCTCAGAGCCCCTCCAAACTAGCCTCGACCACTTCCATGGATGGATTATCCACAACTTCTCTGGGAAACCTCGATGTTGTGATAAATGTCACAAAAGTTTCAGCTGCCTAAATCATGATAAATTCAAACAGTTCATAATTTGGATTTGCTTTCTGTTAAAATAAATCAGTGCAGCAACATCTCATCGCTACTCAGAGATCACAGAATCGTTAAAATTGGAAGGCATTGCCTCTTTCCTGTCACTGGACACCACTGAAAAAAAAAAATCTTTGTCTTCTTTACATATTCCCTTCATCCATTAGTCATGAGGACCCAGCTCTATCTTGTCATGACAGCCAGAAAACAACACTAATAAATATAATCATATGGCCCAAAAAACAAACAAATTACTGGAAAAAAAAAATCAAGAGAAACAAAATATTGAAATAGAAAAAATTCCATCTTTTCTAATAAAATACTATTGTCTTTAGTTACATTTCTTCCTGTCAAATTTGTAGGTTAAAATGAGAAAGCAAAGATGGAAAAGGTCAACCTTTAACATCATGAAATAAGTGTGATAATTTTGGCATATTATGAATGTCACTTGTAAGATTTAGCATTTTCCTTCTTTGCACTTGTGCACTTGCACAACAGGAAGTTTAGTATTCCATTGCAGTGACTTCAGGGGGATAAGAAAGTTGAATTCTCTGCAAAAGATGAGGTTTTTCACAAAGTCACTTTCCAAAACCATTTCACCGAATTTCCCATAGTGAAGCAGAGTTGAATACATCCACTGTCTCTTTGTGATGTTACAACAGTGTGGTAAAATGGAGAAATTATTCATCTATATAATAAATCTACCTATTATGTAGCCCAAAAGGCTCTAAAAGTACTTTGAAACAAAAGTTCTGTCCTAAAACCATTTTGCTTAAATACGTGTTAATAACTTGTTAAAAATTATATTCATATTAGAAATTTCTCAAAAATTTTTTACTGAACATAGCTCTTTACTACATGTTTTGGTCAATTTTGCAATTAATTTCCTATCATTTAAAAGAGATTTTTAATAACATGTTATCTACTTTTCTCTTAATAGAAGAACACAATTTTGAAAGAATAAAAGAATTTGGGGTTTATTTTGTTATGCTTCTAATAATTTAGTTATTAATGGATATATATGCTTCAACACCTTTTCTTAATGTCATAATTTTTCACATATACAATTGTGAAAAGTAAAGGCAGAAAAAAAACAAGGAAGAATTTTCTGATGCTTCCTTGAGCATGGTTCTACATTGCGAGTTGGTCTTACAGGCTAAAAAATTACAATATTTACATTGTTAATTAATGTGATCAATTTTAAATGGCTTCACAAGTATTTTGGTACTATATAAAATGTAATTTATATTACACGGCAATAACCTGCGAATGAGAAAAAAGGCATTGTGGCCTTTTCCCTTTTTATACCTCCAAGACAGATCCATCAAAGCAGAATCAAGGCATCTGAGTATTATGAAGAAAATAATCAGGTGATGTGATAAGTGTGGTGTTGAAATTTGAAACTTGAACAAAACATGTTTTTAGAGATTTTACTTGTTGCTTTCTGGACAGCGCTGCATGTCAAAATGAAGTAAAGTGATGAAAAGGCTAAGAGTCCTTCTCCATACAGAAATTAATATGATTTGGGAACATATGAGAGAGAGACAGACATTAGGGAATGGAGGGATGATATCAATAAGGAGGCATGTTGTGGTGTTAAGGGTGACAGGTAAGAAAATATGGAAGGTAAAGACTGGATTTTGTTCTGAAAATGTGACACATAGGACATGAAGAAAGATGGGGTTAGGATTTTGGTTTGAGAAAAACATTGCAGTTTTTCACCTCTGCCCATAAGACAATTATGTAATCTAGTATTTGATGGAGAAACCTGACCATACTAAATTATTCCAGTAATTCTGGCCTGGAATAATGTAACAATTGAAAATTTGGTACAAATGGGCACCATTTGAGAATAATGTGTTAACAATTGGCAGCACCTGATAATTTTACTACCAAAATGAAAATTGCTGCTAGTGGGATGGATCCGCAGGGGGAGTCTTCCTGGCCTAAATGTGATGATCATTGTTGGTGATTTACAGGCACACAGAATGATTAATAGATGTACGCAAACAGTTTATTTTATACATCATTAGTGGCAGACTTTGCTTATTTTCCCTAGCTATGTTTTCTTTATATTTTCTTCTCCTAATTTAAACTATTTTAGGTAATTTTAGAGAGATGTATCAATTCAAAGGAGACATTTCTATGAAATTAAAATTCCTTGGGGTTTAAGTCTGGCTTTCGTGTCTGGCTGTTTTTTGTGTGGTATTTTTTGTTGTTGTTTTTGTTTGTTTGTTTGTTTAGTAAAAACAAATACAATCCTTTAATGTCAATGAAATTCAAAGAAAAATAGGTACATTGAATTTCTGCGACTCTGGCCACACCAAGCTCCTGAGCCATACATGCACTCATTGCCCTTTATTTAATGTGCAATTATCAACATGCTTTGCATCTAGCAAAAAGTATCCTATGGAAATGGAGCAATTGGTATGGTGTTTGAATATTAAAAATAATATACTAGTCAAGGTTTCCAGGAACTAGTACTGTTTGCCAGTAGGAGCAGGCTCTTACTGTTCATAAATCAGTTGATAGAATCAGTCTATAGTACATCATACTATTGAATATCTATGTCATATTATAATGAATTTTGAGAGAAACCAAGAGAATGGAGCAGGGGATGATGCCTTTGGAAGGCTGACCTGGAACAGAGACTAGACAGAGCTAGAGAGTAAAGTAGACATTGATTAAAAGGCCCTTAAAGATACCCCATGGGCAGCACAAGAGCCTGGCCGGGGCTACACCTAGGATGGACCCAAAATGGTCACAAAATGGATGACTGATCACAAGGTTTCACACTTTTATAAGTTTTGGTCCATTTACATATTGGGATTTAATTGTCCAATTACTGCTTCAGATTATGAAGTCCCACCCTTCTTGTTTTCTCTCCTCAGTCCACTGTTTATGCTTTTGGGCCTGAAAACTTGTAACCATTTTCTGTGGTACTCAGCAGGAAAGGATTTGTCTGCTTTGTGAGGAGAGCTTACTAACACTAAATATGAGGCTCAGAACTATACACCTAGGTGGCACAGAATCTGAAAAACATGAAAGCTAACATTTAAGGCATTAGGAAAAGGAAGTCTTACAGAAAGTATGGTGTTTTCTGCACTTGCTTTGAAAGAAACATGTACCTCTCAAAACTTTTTAAATCATGGGTTGGATTCCAGAAAAAAAAATGCATCTGGTTTTAGCTAATAAACATGGCAATTTAAAACCAATATATGATTGCTTTCATTTGCTTTTCTACTTGGAAGCTTCCTATGTGGGTCTTGGATGTTTTTCCTTACAGCCACATGGTTGTGATAGTAGCAGTAATGTGAAAGTTAGTAGTCCTGAAGTTATCCAATTCCTGTCTTCCTTTTAAGAATAATTATAGATTAAAATATAGTCACCTAACCACATTTTTGAAGTATTTCTAATATTATTTCTTCTTGCAAATGAATATATGACAGTTATTGTACTTGTCTATGGAGGTTCTTCTACTTTGTGTCCAAGGAAGAGCTATTAATTTTAAAATATTAACTATTGAAAAAAGTAAGAGGGAAAAAATACAAGAGAAAGATAAATGGCTGTTAACTAAATTGTGGCAGAGTTACAAAAAATTGAGGTACTTTTACAGGATCGATGGCAAGGACAGTACTAGATTTGCCAGAGGATGTGGTTTATTAAAGTCCTTGATGATGGAAACTTATGCCAACATTAATCATTTTAGAGTGAGGCTTCCAATAATATGCTGTAGGAAATGTCCCAGAGTCTTAGACCTGACAATCTGTCATATTTTTATTATATGTTCCAAGGGAACAAATAGCCAAAAGGTTTGAAAACCTATGTTCTTAAATTAAGAAGTGTGAATCCAATTCTGCACATCAGTTTTCCATTACAGTTGTCTGGACACATGTACTGAATCAGGTAATTTGCTGTATCTAATTTTGTGTATGACCCCAAACATACAACAGAGCTGGATCTTTGTCATCCTTAATTTAATTACTTTTTGGACAAGGCAGGTGATATATTAGTCTGGCCTTGAATCACTGTTGCTGGACATTGTAACTAACAAGGATATCTAAATGCTAGAGACAGCTTTCAGACCAGAATTTGCTTCTCTTTAATAATCTTCTTACACAGGTTATCCAGAACTCATTCTAATTGGAGTGCCAACCTATTAGTTTCTCTCTTGCTTGGAATAATGATCAGCTTGAGTTTAGCTGATGCTGGTGCCATAACATCAACTACTCTAAAGTGCCATTCTAAATTTATAATTTTTTACAGAAACCTACACCATAGAATAGTTTGGTTTAGTTTTATATCTTTATGATATAGTCTTTGTTCCTTCAAGGTGTCTTTTTCACTTGGATTGCCTCATCTCTCCAAAATAATATTCAATCTTTTATAGATGAACTTTAAAACCTTATGAACTTTATCACATCCTCAGCTACATGCAAAGCCCTGTGGCCAGCAGGTCAAGAGGAGTGATTCTACCCCTCTACCCAGCTTTTGTGAGACCTCCACCCTGCAGTGTTGCATCCAGCTCTGGGACACCAAATACAAGAAAGACACGGACTTGCTGGAGCAGGTCTAGGTGAGGGCCATGAAGGTGATCAGAGTGCTGGAGCAGCTCAGCTGTGGAGACAGCGTAAGAGAGTTGATGTTGATAAGCCTGGAGAAGTCTCCGAGGAGATATTTGCAGCCTTTTCACGTACAAAGGGGGCTTATTTTATATATATATATATATATATACACTTTTTTTTTTTTTTTTTTTTTAGTGATAACATATGGAGAATCTTTTTAAACTGAAATAAAGTTATTAGAAATTAGATTTTAGGAAGATTTTTTTTCTTTTAGTTCTGAGCCCAGAATAGGTTGCCCAGAGAAGCTGTGGCTGCCCCATCCCTGGAAGTGTTCAAGAGAAGGTTGGATGAGACTCTGAGCAACCTGGTCTAGTGGGAGCTGTCCCTGCCCATGGCAGGGGATTGGAACTGGGTGATCTTTAAGATCCTTTTCAACCTGAGCTATTCTATGACATTGTGTGCATCTCTTAAATAATATCAGTGGTAAATTTTGTAAATTTTTTTGCAATTTGGGGGGTTTTATTTGGTTTTTTTTTCAGTAGAGTCCTAAAAGTTGAGATATAAGAAATACCACCAGGGTTGATTTTTTTTTTTTTTTTTTTTTTTTTTTTTAACATCATGTATTCAAGCTCCTACTTCTACTTATCTGTTTAGAACTCTAGTATGTCATTTTAACTTTTTACTTTATGTAAAAAGCTTAAAAGGAAAAGTTCATTTGCACCCTGCATTGAATTTTGTCAGGTGTAAATTAATTCTCAGTTACATAGAAGCTAAGCAGAGCACTTTACTGTTTTTAATGATTCTAATTTTCTAACTGATTTCCATTAAATTTTTATTTCTTTAAACAGTACATATATTGCATTTAAAGATCCTTTCATAGAACCACCTTCTCATTTCTAGTTGATTTTACTTCATTTTCAATTGATAGGACTTTTTGATAAATATTCTGGGTATTAATGTAATTTTTTTGTCGGTTATTTTATAAAACTGGTGGGATTAGGTTTTGTAGAATAAATAGTCAGATGTTTGTTTTCAAAAACTTGGTTTTAAGGTTTGGTATTTTTTGTGATTCTTTTCTGTTAAACATATTTTGTGTTTAGGTTTGATAAATACTAATTCTATAACCATTTAAGCATACTAAACAGTTAGTGATGAAGAGCATACAAGAAAAAACAAGTTCTCTTTATAAGCAAATTATTCCCTTCCAAATCAATTCTTGGTTTTATAAGAAATGTAAATTAACTTTTATTTGTACTGTAAAAAGAAAATTATTTCCAGAATTATATTTTTTTCTAAAATATCACTCCAGGCATCTTACTCAATTCCTGACTAGGAAAGCAAAAATCATCTGTCTTAAGACAATTTCTCTGAAACCAGTCATTAGCATGATCCTCTTCTTTTTGTATATTGGAGGTCCTGACTGCTGGGGAAATGGCTGTAAAGTCTTTTTACACAGGCTTTTTGAGAAGGAAATGACAAAGCTCTTTTTTGAGGGGAATGCTTTACAATTCTGAGTTTTTTATTTTGGGATATATCCTTATTTGACAGACTTTTAATCCTATTTGTGGTTTATTGTGTTTATGACTGTTAATACCAGTAGTTTTGTACAGATGGCAGTCCATAACTCACCTATTCTTTTAAAATATCAACAAATAGATACTATGGGTAATCAAAATCTACCTTTAGAAGAGAGAGAAGTCTGAAATTGGAAGTCCCTGTTGTCTTAAATGCTTTTTTTCTGCAGTATAGAAGTGTACACTACTTTTTCACTTGTAAGTCTTAAAATAGTGAGTTTGCCCCATGTATTGAACATCAAACCATAATGTCATTTAGGAAGGATGATTGCTCAGATTCAGAGTATCTTTTAATCTTCAACATTAATGCCAGTGTTCATAAATGGAGTGAACTTATTTTGAGAAATTGCACATTGGAATACCTTGCTTATATAAAATTTGTGAAATAACCACATTTGGAACCTCACAAAGACTCTAATGAGATTTCCAATCTATTTGTTGAACCTGCTGTTGATCCATCTATTGAATGTGCAGGAATAAGTTTGTACAGTTTTCCTGAAAGTGATTCCCACAATGAACTTCGTTTCTTGAGGAAAAGCCAAGGCTTTTAGCCTTGGTATTCTGAGATTCTTGACCACAGCTAACCATAAAACATGCTTATGCAGTTTGCTTTTCTCTTTGTATTTTCTGCTAGTGTGAGACGTCACACTCTGAAGACTCTTTGATAGTCTGTTCTTTGCATTAAACTGTTTAGCTGCTGAAATATGAGGTATTTAAAGGTCTGTGAAAATCAAGATCACTAGAATTACTTACTAAAACTCTTGGAGCAGAAGGATGAGCTCCTGTGTCTTGTAAATAAATTCATAGCCAGGCAAGCTTTACTTATTTAGACGAAAATGCTTGTTTTGCTACAAAAATAAGGGCTGAACAGTTATTAAAGGAGATGCTGCTGGCCTTGAGCAATGTAGCAGCTTTGATCTGTGCTTTAAAACTTCTATTGATAACAGTTATTTTTGCTCAAAGCCAGAATGCCTGCATGCAGAAGCAGCATATGTCATCAAAAAGTTTTGCTTTTTGACAGAGGCAAACAGGAAGAAGTTGAAAATGGGCACTTCAGGAAAAATAAAAAAAAATAAAAAAAATAGAAGAAAAAAACCAGTTGTTTTTAACCATTCCTGAAGGTAAATTTTACTTGATACTAAAGATGCTCAATACTGGTCTCTGACAGACCTGTTAGGAATTTTCTTGCCTAAAACTAAGCTATATGTGAGAAGACTAGAATAGATTTTCCAGAGCACATATAGAAACATTTGGGAGCTATTTATTAAAACAAATATATATATATATGTATCTTAGTTATTAAAAGTGATGCCATTGCCGCAGCTGTAACTGATAATTCTCTTTGGGAATTAAAGCACTAAGGGAGTTCCTTGAATAAAGAATTTTCTTTTTTTTTAGTACTGTTAAAGATAATAACAATGAAATTAGGAAATAACACAAATCAATATTTGATAGAATAAAACACTATTCACCCAAGACATAAGAAGAAGAGGGAAAAGGCTATTCCCTCTCATTTTACAGAGATCATTAAACTTCCTGCTCTCCAGAGAAACAGTGAGTAGAAGAGAGAAGTCTTGTCACTTAGTGGCACTGTCGTCTGAAGATCACAGTTTGCAAACCAGCAATTTCCTCTGTGTCAGACTCAGTGTTTGGTATATGTTTAATGCAGCCATTTCTTAAAAACCAGTCAGGTTTGTAAGAAAAACATACCATCTTTTTACTTCACTGTGGCTTTACAATTTCATAAGGAACTGATATATAGATTGTCCAAAATAATGTATGCACAATGTATTTTTTGAAGTAGGTAGAATACATTATAACATTTTTTGTATTCGTTTGCTATTTTTTAAAGTTTTATTTTCACAAATAAACATCTCTCTTTAGAAAGATTTTATAAAGTATGATAAAGTTCCAGTCAGAAATGAGTGAAGCCACAACACAAGAAAATTTGAGGACTAAATGTCATTTCTCCATAGCAAAAGGAAACACTGTAAAATCAACACATGAATAGACAGTTTATGTTTTTAGCTCACCTCCCTTTGTCATATAAGAGTCTGGCTGAAGAGTTTGCCATCCTCAAGAGAAAACGCTCTTCTTCATTTCTGAGAGAGTGTCTTTCAAGGGCCTGTTATTGCCTAATATTAAATGTATTTAACCGGTATTCTCTTTCCTGGGAAGTTCATTTATGAGAGGAGAAACTTACCAAGATAAAAGTGAAACAAACCTAAGGTTGAATACTATAACTTCCATGTTCCATAGTAAACTGACACAACGATCAATTGAATTTTCTTAGTGAACGTGAAAGCTTTGATATAGGTAAACAGCTTGTTTTACTAAACCACTTAATAAACTTGTGCATTACTTCCTTTTTCCAGATGCTCCAACATTTGTGTCAAATCAAACCATGTATTACTCTTGGGAAGGCAATCCCATCAATATAAGCTGTGAAGTGCTAGCAAATCCGTCTGCCTCAGTTCAGTGGAAAAGAGGAAAATTAGTTTTACCTGTAAAAAATACAACTCATTTGAAGACCTACAGTACAGGAAGAAAGCTGATTCTAGAGGTAAGACTTCAAATGGAAATCAGTGTGTTGGCAGAACAATTTTGTCCTCAGTTTGGCAGCACTGTGAGTACTGTAGAGCGTATTTAAGGCTAAACCCTACAATTTAATAAGTAACACTCCTAAAAAAGGAACAAAACAACAAACAGCTATATATTAACTGATCTATCTACACATATCCAACAGAAATATAACTTGCATTCTTGGAAGTAAAAAATAACCCATAAATAGATATAAAACTAAACTGTCAAGCTAAGACTGAAAATTAAAGTCACTGCCTGGTAGATGCTTGATATCGACAAAAAGTTTTAGTTTTTGTATTTTTTTTTTTTGTTGTTTAATTATTGTTTAAAGGGGAAATTATAAAGATGAACAATGTCACTATTTTCCATTATCAGATTTCCTCATTTGAAGTTGAGAATCAAACATGAAGAAATGTGTATTTAGGTCTCTATTTGGAGAATATACTAGATATGTTGAAGTAAGAGCACATCTGCATATCGGTTAAGGAATTACTTGAATACCTGAATTTTTGATTTAAATATATATATATATATATATATAGTTAATTAGCAACTAATATTTACAAGTGTATTCATTTTAAAGATTGCTCCCACATCTGACAGTGATTTCGGACGGTATAATTGTACAGCCACAAACAGAATAGGAACAAGATATCAGGAGTATACACTTGGTCAAGCTGGTAAGTTAAAATTTTGTTTCCTTTGCTTTAAATATTTTTTCCTACTTTAATCAACATTAAGTTCAGACACACTATCCACTGTTTATTCCTTGGACTGTTTGCAGGTAATTTAATTGTCTAAGAGCTGAGCTGCAATATAAAGTAAAATAAACCAGTTCCCTCAGAATAGGAATCTTCTTCTGATTTAATTTTAAGGCCTTTCTGGAACTTGAAAAAAATTAATCTAACCTTTTTTCCTTTGCTCTTACTATATCCTACATTTATAATGATGTATTTTTATTACTTCAGCAGAGAGACATATGGTTTGCAGGCAGTAAGAAGGAATTAGAAAATTCCTATTTTCCCTTTTCTCTCTCATATTTTCTTGATAAAGCAAAAATTACAAAAGACTGAAATACTTCAGCAAAGAATTTCTTATCTCCATTTGCACTTTTAGTTACTTGAAAGTGGTGCTTAGTATTTGACTGGAGTGCTAGATTGAAATAATTTAAGCTCTGAGATATTCTACACCCTGTTGTTACAGAATGTCTGAATATTTTTATGCCCTTCTATTGTTTAGGCAAATAGAAAAACATGAATATATGTTTGTTCTTTGGCAGAAATAACTATTAACTGAGATGAAATCAGAATAAGAGTTTCCTAGCAGTACTTTCAATTATATTTTTTGTCTAATACTTCTTCCTTTTTTTTTTTTTTTTTTTTTTTTTTTTTTTTATGATAAGATCAAATCATCTTTTGGCTCCTACTAGGGAGACTTTTAGGGGAGCATTGCTGAATCATGCACATCCAGTCACAGGGAAGCTCTCTGACCTGTTGCTATTATTTGAGTATTTTTGCTCCATAGAGCAATTATTTTCTTTTGGTGTCTCAGGAATTATAAAAACCCATTATTTATTAATAGTCTTCGTAGACTTTGTGCACAGTTTTGAAAGTTTTTCCCATCATCTCTGTAGGATCCTGGCACACATTCCTCCTGTAATATATATTTTGGCTTTGAAGAACCATGAAAAGTACTGAGCTTCATAAAATAGGAAAATGTAGGGTTCAAATTTCTATGACACAAAATTTTACATCATTTAAAAGATCCATTACCCTTTATTTTTCAACTTTTTGGGGGTGTTATCTGTGGTGTGATGTTACCTTTCTTTGACAGCTACATTTGACTACCAAGAAACAAAGCTTTTCTTGAAGCCATAAATGTAAATAATAGGAAAGGAAGGAAAATCACCACTTGCATCCCTCTGGTGTCTTACCTCTCAGGAGAGAAAATTATGAGAAAATGTTCTGGCTGCCACTGTGTGCTCTTTTTTCATAAATGGGTATACACTTGGGAGTGCATTTCAACAGATATTCTCCAGAAAGCTGGGGGTTTTTTGGGGTTTTTTTTGGTTTTTTTAATCCTTAGATTTGCAGAACAACATCTCATAACAATGCATGATACTACAGAATGATTATTTTAGCCATTTTTATACCCCCTGCTTTTATAATTTATTAATTAATTTTAATAAAGAATATTAACATTGAAAAGTTAATTGAAAAGGCTCATGATATTTTGTCATTTTATTTCAGGAAATTCACACATGAGCACCCCTGAAAATGCAAGGACAGATAACAAGCTGTAATACTTTTTTTTTTCTTTCTTTCTTTTTAATACAACTAGATCCAAAATGTTACTGATGCCAGGTTTTTAAACAGATTAATATTCTCTACTTCTGCAATGTTTTGCCTTTTTTTTTTTTTTTTTTTTTTTTTTTTTTTTTTTTTTTTTTTTTTTCTTTCAGTTCTTCAGGAAACTAGATGAACACTTAAAAAATAGGTGCTGTAGTTATGGGGAATGAGGATAAATAGAGTTACGGGAAGTGATCTTGTAAATCATGATCTATATGGGGATATTCTAGATAATGATATTAAATACAGAAAATAGAAAGAAAAAAAGCAGGTTTTTTTAGTAGTGGTAATGAACAGGACTGGAAAAACTGGATTTGGGGTGTCACTGTGCTCTATATGCACTACCTGCTATGCACGACTTACAGTAGTTTAATGCATAATATTCAGTATCCTGAAAGATTGGTATTTTTAGCATTTGCCTCTAAATAGACTGGTTTTGGAATAAAAGCCCAGATGTGTAATTCAGTGTTACAAGCTTTGCACTTACACTGGCATCAGCTGGAACTGGAAAATGATCATGGAGCATGAAACTACTATAATGGTTACAGGTATAAGATGTCCAATGCAGCTTTCTCCTTATCTCCTTTATTACCTTGGTTACTTCACTCTGGTTGATTAGGAAGGCCTAATGATTGATATTTTCCATATTAAAGCCTATAAAATCATTTCATGCATTTCCATGTGGCCTGCTTTGCCTTCTGGCTTTGATTGTAAATACAAATGCTGGGGCATAGAATACTTTTACAAAGGCTCTGTCAGGGAAAAATAAATACAATTCCTAGCTAGGAGACAGTATTAAGTAAAGTATGCTGCTGGGGTAAATTTGATCACAAATAATATCATTTTACTCAATTGTTTTCTCTTTAAATTCTGTAGGAATTGCTTGTTCCTTCATGTTTTGTTCCATTTTCTGCTTTGCTGGATTTCAGCTAAGACAAGCTACATTTTTTTATTAATTTACTGCTACTTAGAAAGTCATCATACTGTCAAAATTCCATTGTCTTTATTCCTCTTGCTTTTCTTAAGAAATTAGACTTATTGAAGATTTTTAAAAGGGAGATTTCTTTCAGAGTTGATATGCAGTTTACAGCTATATTTCTATGACAGAAAAACCATAACTGTTCACTCAGATTATACAGAGCTGCTGAATCAGATTGAACTTCATTTAAACCTATCAAAACAACTGAAAAGGTGCAGAGTATTTGATGTTTCATTCTAGAAAGTGCTGGCCTGCTTAGAAACTTCGGAGTTTTGTTGAAAGCTTAATCAGATGTGACTTTGACCTGACTGTTGTTGTGATCAACTTTTAAAAATGCTACGTGGGTGAACCCCTTTTTCATTACCTGAGCTTTTAAAATGTTATGTGAGTAACATAAAGAATGTGAAAAGAACCATAGTCACGTGTTGCCATTGCAAATTAGTTGCTTCATGTCAGCACAACATCCACAATATTTATTTTAGAACTTTACTTATGCTCTGGTTTTAATCTAAGTTAAATTTAAGCTTAATTTTTTTCAAGCCAGGTCAGCTTGGCCAGTTGGCCCAATGGCTCTCAGAGCCTGAGGTGAGCACAGATATTCCTAGATTTGTCCAAGTCTTGTTTATGCATTGTTTATGTGAAATATCACAAAATCACAATAGCACAATTCAGTATGAACTAGAAAAGCATTCTTCTGTTTTGTTGAGGTCTCAATATAACTACTTTAAATGTTTGGTGTATGTAATTATAAAGTCACATGGCCATCAGTAGTTTAGGACTATGTTATTGGAATAGGTAATTTAATATCTTAAAATGGTAAAATTTAAGTTGATGACACAGAGCTAAATGAGAATTTTGAAGATTTATCTTTTTTAAAATATTAATGGCAGTCTTCTACAGCTGGATATATAGCTGGGCTAAATCTAGAGCTTTAAAAAGTCAAATATGATTCACCTTACTCTTCCTAGACTTTCCCCTTCTTCTTTGTATTCTGGGATGGCATAGGTTTTAAAAATCCTGTTGTGGGCAGGAACACTTTTCACTAGACCAGGGTGCTCAACGCTGCCCAACCTGGCCTTGAGCAATTCCAGTGATGGAGCAGGTACAGCTTCTCTGAGCAAATGAGAGATGCTACATCTGCTACAGCTCTATGATTTATCTTTTTTCTTTGTACAGGAATATTACAGAGAATTTAAAAAAAAAAAAAAAAAAAGTCAATGATGTCATTAGATACTCAGAACTCCCATACCACTTTATTGAATTAGATACAAAAGCAAGTGAAAATAAGGGAAAGACCATAATTGAGCTTAACAGAAAGTGCACCCTGTAACCTGTTTTATGGAATAAAGTCATGCTCAAAATATAAAAAGGCTGATTGACAACTGACAAAGACTACAAAATCAAATTTAGAAATTTACTAGCCCGTAGTAAATGCTGGCACTTTACTGATGGTTAATGGACGTTCCTTTTTTCACCAAATATTTGCATTTCCATGCAGGTAAAAGAAAATCAAAGTAGTAGGACTTAATTTTTCCTGGAGAGTATTATAATGAAAAAGAAAATAATATTCTGCCAAAAGCCCAATTGTCTCCATAAAAATATGGGCAGACCTAAAATCTAGGTTGCTGCTCCAAAACTTGCCATTCACATAAAAGCAGCATCAGCTACAAGATTTTTATCAAAAAATAAACCAAACAGCAACATATTTTCAATTAGCATAGGTATAAAATTATCAACATATCAGCAGTGTTTTTCTTTGTGTTCATGTGTCTTACTTTAATCTATCATTTTTGTATTTATTTGTTCAAATATTTGTAAAATTTGTAAAAATTTTACAAACAAATTTATTTTACAAGTAAATACATAAATGATTGGCTGTTGTCTTCTTTACTAACCAAATGCTTATTTTTCCAAAACTCCCAGAGATTTGGCAAAAGAAATATATGTAGTTTTTATTTTGAGGGATTTTTTTTTTTTTTTTTTTCCATTCTAAGGATGTACAAGCACAACTATTTCATAGAAATTTTTTCGCTCCAGAACTCTAGTCCCCAGCCGCATCTATTTCCTTGCCAAGGTCTGGTGCTATTTCGAGTCAGCACTTAGACATGGTTATTTTCAGTCAATATATATGCCAGATATACAGAGAGAGGAAAAGCTGAAGAAATGCAGTAGAACATATTGACAAGAGACAGGAGACTGAAAGATCATCCTTGGAGCCCACTACCCACTCTCACAGAATCATTTCCTTTTCTCTGTTTATACCAGGACTACTGAACTCTGAGAGGGAGTTATTTTCTTCCATAAAGCTATCCAAAAAATAGCTTGAAGAGAAAATCCCCAGTGATAAAAAGTAGTCATTTATTGAACAAGTTTGGTCGTAATTGTAGGAGATTTTACACATCAGTGGAGACAAATATGAACTCATAATTCTGCGTGTGCTTCTCTATCATCTGTAGTACTGTTTTTGGAGCCAAACCAATTCTACTTAGGCCATTATATCACAAAGTCCATTTGTGAAAACCAACATTATGTGCTGAGTACAGAATAGATGAGGTGCAATTTCACACCTATTGTTTGGGGATCCTATTTAATTTTATTTGATTCTTGTCACATTCCACTGTGGGAAATTGCAAGGAGTTCTTTTAAAAACAGATGATCTAGAACAAAATTAAGTCAACCAAGACAACGTTGTACCTGAGAACTGTTTATTGGTAACAACAAACAAACGAAAAAAGCAGTTGCCCTACTAAAGAGGGGTAGAAAAGACAAAGAGGAAGGAAAATGGAAAAGGATGGAGGGGAGGGGGAGTGGAAAGAGAAAGAGAGAGAGAGATAGAAAGAGAGGTGGGAGACAGACACAGGTGTTACCACCAGAGGCATGGATGCAGACATGAAGCAAGTAGGGCATTGGTCAGCGACACAGGGAGGCAGGACAGTAGTGAGGGCAAGCAAGAGCCAGTGAGGGCAGGAGAGCTAAAAGGCAGGCTGGGGCCGGGGCAAGAAGCAGACCTCAGCAGACTAGAGGCAAAGCAAAAAACCAAGATCCAGAAGGCCTCCACACTCAAAAATCTCTCCAAAAAAGACACAAAAAGCCCTAGACACCACGCCCAAAGCCAAAAAGCCCCTGGCCAAAAGACAAGGCTCAAAAAGAGCTTGTTGTGCAGTTACTTTTATACCCCCTGGTCCCTCCCAAAGTCTGTCTGCTGACAGGAGACCACTGGCCCGATCCAACCTTCCACTGCAGTCTGTTGCTGGAGACCTTTCACCATCTGATTGGAGAAAACTCTCTGGGGAATACAGTGTCCTTGGTAGTCTCCTGCTGACTGCCTGTCCCATGTGACGTGTGAAGTGGTTATCAGGCAAAGTCTCCCCAGAAACAAGGCTTTCATCCATCTTCTCCTAATTGCCTGGAGAGTGGCACATGTGCAGCCTCTCCCCTACACACCTCTGACAACCAGTGTTGAGACAGAAATCAAAACTAAATTGGCTCCTCGCGATTCTTTAACATCATACATGAATATAGTCACATATTGAACAGAGATTCTGTGGAAAGAGGAAAAAGTTGAAAAATGTCTGACACTTGTTGGGACTTTTTATGTCTTTAAAGGCTGAATTTGTGATGAATTATCTCTTGACAGCAGTATAATGACAAAAAAGAAGATAGCAGTGAAACTTCTAAGGAAATATTCTGGAATCTTTGCTATCACTAAGTGACCTTTAAATTATAGAAAGTAAATCCCTTCCTTTTCCTACTACTTAGTCCTTCTACTTATATCTACATTAGTATATGAATTAGTGATCACTACCTGTAGCTAACCTTCTCTAAGACTGATTTTGTTGATTGGTTTTAGAAGGAAAAAGAACAAGAAAAATCCACAGCTCTATCCTCCCAGGCACAGACTTCGAAGTACACAACATTGCAAATTATTCTTCACTCTTGCTAAACACTGATCCAAAAGCCTTGCAATTCTAACGTGAAAATCACAGCAATGCTCCAAGTAATTGCAGCTGACAGAGGACAGCTCAAATGCAAGAATGTTTAGCTGGATCAAGACAAGAAGGCTGCATGATCAAATTTATACTCATTAGAGAACTACAGAATTAGATTCAGTTCATTATGTTGTTGTTTGGGGAAAAATGTTACAGATCTACCTAGCTGGAAATAGATAGTAGGTATTTTATTATATCTTGATGGTATTGCTAATATTTGCTTTTGGTTTTCGCCAGGAATGTGTCTCCTGCTATATTTTCTTCAGGTGATTCACTCGCTTCGTTAGAACTGAAATAGTTCAACTTTGAAAACTGCATAAAACTTACAGCACATCAGTGGCTTGGAATGCATGTTTAAAATAGTATTATGGATGTATTTTACACTTTAGTGAGTTCTAAACATATTGCATTGTGCTAGTTACACAAAATATTGCACTGGGTTTTCAAAGGAGCTTAATTTCATGCTTATTATCAACTGGAATCACAACTTTGTCTGGCAGAAATTATGCTTGAATCTGCAGTAGCAAACATAAGGCTCTTCCTAAAGGATTTAATCTTCCCTCTGCCATACTTATTATACTTAACCACACACAGGCATTAACACAAAGGGAAGAGAGGTCTCCTTAACATTTGGAAAGTCAAGAACAGAGTGGATATGTAAATAACACATTTTTGTTTCATATCGTAGACCAAATTGACTTATTAAAGTAAATATGAGTACTGATCTAGTATTGATACCCAGCTGTGATGGACAAAAACTCTCTAACAGCTTAAAGTTAGAAAGTGTTATGTTTATTACAATGCCAGGCAGCATGCAGGATAGCTCCCAAATACACACCACAATTTACAGGTGATCACAGAGTCCTTTTATTTACAAAAGCATTGAATATTCATAACACAAACGCGTATTCATAACCCTGGTACGTCCCATTCCCTGCTTTGTATGGTAATTAGCTGAAAAGCTATTAAGCATGCATAGTTTGTTCTTTGAAATGGGTCGGTGGTCCTTTCCATGGGGAGGGGTCCCCAAAATGAGGAAGTAAAGAAGTCTTCCTCGTTCTGACCTTTCTACCTTTTCAATGCAAATGTGATAAATGAACCCTTGGTAGGACTCCTATTTCCTGTCTTTCTGACTGTTCAATGGGTTTCTGGGCAGAGGAAGTCTACAGTTTCTTATGTACCTAAAAGCTATTTATCAGTTTCTGTATTCTTCATTATAAACTCAGCTAACCAAACATAAAGTTAACAAGTAATCAGTTATTCTAATACAGAAGAGTGATCACAAACCCAGTTTCTCTTAGTTTATTACTAACTTTTAATTTCAGCAAAGCCTACCTATCTACTTTAGTTAATTTCAGCAAAGCTTATCTCTAACTAAAATCTTAACCCCTCTAAAATCCTTAATTCTCTAAAGTTTATGTCTCAAAATAATGGTTTTGATGCAGGCAGAGGCATCAGGGAATCACCTTATTTTAAAAAATCATCCAAAAACTAACATAAAAATAATATGAATGAAAATAGATATTTATTCATTTCATTTTTGTTTATTTTGAACACTTTTAACAAGAGAAAAATAATTTTTAGAAGCTTAAAAGCTATTTTTTAATACTGTAGGTATCCACAGCAGCTTTTAGCTTGCAATTGAATCCAACGAGCATTCATCTTTATTACTGAGTGTTGATATTCATCTTCCCAAATGATGGTATACACATGACTCATCTAATGCCAATCTGCTTAGGTGTGGCTGTCCTGCCTGCATTGCTTTGCAGGGATTCTTACACTGTATTTTTCCCACTCTTCTCAGAGCTGCCATTTGAGTTCAGGAGAGAAGGCATCTGTACACAGGATGGTGCTTATGTACTTAATGCCTATATCGGGGAAAAAAAACCAAACAAGTACTTCTCAGCTCTAAGGAGAATCTGAAGGAAAGGCATTAGTCATAAATTGGTTCTAATCCTCATCTTCTTTTGATTTTGGGGTGACTACTGACTAAACAAGCAACTCATATAATTCATTCTTCTATGTGATCAAAGAAAAGAACAGTCTGTATGTTTTTTGAACACAATTTCTTTTTCCTAAAGACCCACAATTTTTTGATCTCTTTAGAAAGAGATCCAAAAGCCAGGTCTGTGTCTTCATGGATTCATAGCAGACTGGTTACATTTGTTCATGTTCTTTTTGATCAAAAATCTTCTATCCCTTTCTAAGAAACATGAACATTTCTTGAAAAATCCCAGTTGTTTTCTGGAATAGGAAAGGGTTTGAATCCCTCAAGCTGAGATCTGAATTCTACTAAAATCTGTAATGTCATGGATTCACATAGTTGTGTCTTTAAGTAAAAGATATTACAACTTTCTTATCCATATAAATAAAATCTATATTGGCTTTAACCCAATGGACACCAAGTATTGGAGGTTTCAGGAGATCTGGAATCAGAAATGCCAGCTGTAAGAGGTATGATATTTCCATAAAACACTCAAGTCTAACAACTGACAATGATATTCTTCTGAAAAAAATTTAAGTTTCTGATAGTTAAGTGATTATACAAATCAGCCCCTTTAGACCAGATTTGGCAGTGTCCTTTTCCTGAGAATCTGTGGCTTAATATGTAATTAAATCTTTTCTTTAATATTTTGTAGAATTTTTCGTCTCATTTTCATTCAAGTACCAATGCTGGGTTAAGCTCAGATTGATTTCTTTTTATTCACAACTGTCTGACAGCCTTTGAATGCAGGCAATATTTTATGTAAATGGTTCATTACCCACTAACCAAATTACAGGCTTTGGCTCAAATTCTGGCATGTCTTTACAAAAATATCTTTTATAACATGGAGACAAAAGCAATGTCGAATCTGGAAGAAGCTGTGCAAATCATTTTCAGATGTATCAGAAAAGAAATTTTTATGGTGTTTCAAAACCCTGGTATTCTGTCCACAGAATTACAATTCTTCGTATCATTTTCAATATCACTTTTTTTAATTATAACTACTTAAAATGTAGGACAATTAGAAAAGCTGTCTTTTGACTTCTATGATCTTGATCACAAATTGTAAAAATAATGTAATGTTTCTATTTTAAAGATGTACTGACCTGAGTGTTATTTTTTTCTTTTGTTTCATATGTAGCATTTCAACACCCACAAACACCCGCTTTATTTTCATAGATCTTTTCTACTTTGAAACATATACTTTGCTTTTGCTTTCAGAGAAAATATTTCTTTCAACATAATTTTCAAATTACTTCTTAAGCTGGGTAGAGGATAAAAAACCTTCCATTAACATATTTTCTTAGTAGCTTGAAATCCAGCCTAAAAAAAAAAAAAAATTCATGTTTTCAGCTGCATTTCAGAATTCCATAAAATGGCCAAATTATTTATAAGGTTCTTTGTCAGAAGCTTATTTAGAAGAATTTAAACTCTGGTATGTCTAATTAGCTGTAACTGTTTGTTTTGTTAATTTGATATTGTTTGTTATATTTTTTACATAATTACACAGTCATCAAAGTGATCTCTTACATTTCTATGATGAAATTAGCTATGAAAAATAGATTATAAAAGAAAGGCAAAAATGGAAAATTTTGCATACAAGGAAATTAATGCAGTTTTCTTACAGCACTGTAGTAGAAAACTTAAGTTGTTTATCTAACACAAATATTTTTGCACTATATTCAGTTTTTTTATTTTCTCCCCTGAAGACTCTAAGGAAACTTTTGTGGGTAGATTATCAGCTGCTTAGGCCTAGGTCTAGTTGTTGCTGATTTTTAAGCTGTGTTTGTACTTTTTCAGATGTGCCATCAAATCCTCACGGAGTGCGAGTTTTAGAGCTGTCACAAACCACTGCCAAGGTTTCATTCAATAAGCCAGATTCACATGGAGGTGTGCCCATTCACCACTACCAAGTGGATGTGAAAGAGGTAGCCTCGGAAACCTGGAAAATAGTTCGCTCCCATGGAGTTCAAAGTGAGTACACAAAAAAAAAAAAAAAAATTGAAGTATTTTAACTGAGAAAAATGTCCAGAGAAAATGCTATGTCTTAACTCTTTCTTTCTTTGTCTTAGTCTAGTAGCTGTATCTCTGTACTAGTTACTCTACACTACTACTCTCTACACCAGTTAGAAATAGTCCTGCAACTTTGTAAAACTCAACTGTTACTTTTTATTTAAAAAAAAATTATGATTGTTGTCCATTTTTCATGTCCAGCCAAAAGCCAGCTTTTGGAGAGGGTAGAAATGGCATTATTTGAGAATGTGTATTATGTATGCAGCTAGATTAATAATTTCAAGTAAACTGTTATATAATATTTATTCCTGGGCACTAATTACTGATTTTGAGCTACTTAGTAACTTTCTACATAGCTGTAAATATTCAAGATACCTGTTTCAAAAGCATATCATGTTTGTTCAACAAGCAATAATGCTAAAAGGGTACTTACTTGCACGTCTCTTGGCAGAAAAGAGCATAAGCCTCCCGAAACAGACAAGAGCTCTTTTGAGTTCTCCCCTGATGAGCTGGAGTTCATACAGAGTAATGTTAACCCTTGTATCCAAATTTGCCTTTTGGTATTTTTAGTGCAAGTTAAGGCAGACTTAACAGTCTTCTGATTAATACTTCAGGAAGTAAATGCTTTTGCAGCTATCAGCAGAGTCATAGGAGACAAAAATGCAGCAAATCTAGTGTGTGTTCTCTCTTTCTTTTTCGCATCCTGTAATCATTCAAAAATTCTGCACTAAATTGAAGATGTTCAAAATTGCAGAATTATTTCAAAGAATGATATAATGAATGTGTAGTTAACATGTATTCAAAAAACAAGTTTATAACTCCTTAGCTTTTTTTTCTTAGCTCAAGCCAGTAACTCTGTGTATAAATGTAATAATGTCAAACAGTAACATTCAATTTATTCCAGTATAACTTGAATTTCTTTCAATACCATAACATCTAAAGAAGACATTGAGTTTCCTCTGTTTGCAGGACAGGCACATTATATTGGTGTACTTCTTCCTTTCTTTTCATGCAGTGTTGCAGATCAAGTTAGAGACTTTTATTCTCATAGCTACTTCCTTCAAAGAATTTGAAATATTTTTTTTCTGATATGAACAATATCAAATAGTAAACCTGAATTGACCAGTCTGTTCAGTAGGGTGCAAGCTGCTCAAATGAGTAAAAACCCAGTGATTAGAATCAATCAGTCAATCACACAGATGATAAATTTCATTGTAAAGCCAGAACAAATAAATGTCCTCAGTGTTAACTTTGCAAAAAACATACTCATCTTACTCCCCATAAAACTTTCTTTGCCATTGTTTCTGTTTGTGTGATGTTTATTAAAATATTAATTGATTACAATAGGAAAGTTGTAATTTGACAGACCCTCGTCACTAGAATTGACTGAAGCCTCCTTCTTAAAAAATTCACATTCCTTTTGAAAAATTCTTTCAGCATTGAGTGTTTTTAAGTTGTTGATCATTTTGGAGATTTCTGTAACATGAATTGATCTTGGGATCATTTTAGTCCAAGTTTGAATTCTGTGGTTCTAAAATTGGAGTAGACATACAAATACCTGCAGTCCTTATGCAGCTGTTATCACCTTGAAACAGATAATGAGTATTTAGGATCTCTGCTGCCATTCTTACTTATGTTAAGAATTTCTTTGGCAGCAAGCTATATTACTTCCTGCTTAATGTCATATTATTTTCCCACATCCTTCTTTGTACATTTTACTCTCCTTTTTCACATGGATGATTTAATGGGGCTAAACCATCTTGCAAGCATGTGTTTTCCTCATCATTTCATTGTCTCCTAACCGTATGCTGAAAAGTTTTGTTGAGAACTTTTTTGTTGATATGCCTCAACATTATCTCAGCTATGTGAGGAGGATGTTTAGAATGCAGTCAGTTTTCTGTATTACAATTTGTAGTTGGATCATCATAATTTGCACATTTAGTCGATGTTCCTTAATAGAAACAAAACCACTTTTTCCGTCTGTTCACATTTTAGGGATGATTTACGGCTAAGATTCAGATATAAATGCTGTCTACACAGGGACAGATAACTGCTTGCACATCTCAAGTGGTGGTGCATACATTATACATGGGCCATGATTTTTTTCCCAGCAGTAAGTGACAAAATATTCTGAAATTTTACAGGATGGTTATTTATCAGTCTGATTCAACTCAGGAGTGGTAAAACTGCAGACCTTTCTTGCCACAATGTGCAAAATGTGTAAATTCATAAAACATCTTTCAGGGGAAAGAGACAGAAAAACCTACATGCAGGAAAATGTTGTGCCTGGAAGACTGTTAAAATTCCAATACAGATATTTTCAAGGCTAAACTGAGTCTTCTGCTCCCTCTCTACAGTGACCTGAAGAAATAGTGTAGTTGTCTTTACATAGTAATGAAGTACAACCATAAAGTGATAAAATTAATGAAAAATGCTTTTAAAATTAAATAAACTTCATAGAAATGTGGCTACAGAAGCAAGTTTATAAATAAAGCATTAATAGGTGGTTAATAGGTGTTTCAAAAACTTTTCGGGAAGAATTTCTGCTAATGCTAGCAAGTCATTAATTTTCATCTGGTTATGATAGCTATATATAAAACCTTTTACAACTAAAATTTAAATTGTTTTCTTTATAGATGCTTATCCAAGTTGTTAGCTATTCTTCTATAATCAATCATCCATTAAACATAAATAAGTTTACTCAGGATGATTCAGCAGTATGAAGTGGAATCTGCAAATCCAGATGGCAATTCCTTTCATTTGCCATTTTCTTCAAAGAATCCCTCTAAACTTTGTCTCAAACTTTACTAGTTTGAGCTGTTTTCAGGTAAGGAGAAAATTCTAGTCCTGGAGCTGTAACGAGGAATATCTATTTCCCTGTTCTCTCCTCTTTGTCTTTTATAATGAAGAAGATTTCATTTGAAAGTCTGTGCTGATTGCATCTATTGAAGCAGAGCTCAGAAAGTGAAGCAATCATCTGATACACCAATTTCAGTCTATTAAAGGATTTAAAATCATAATCAACACTCTGGTAGTTCAGAAAGAGATCAAGGCAGTGAGATTTTTCTGCACTTTTTAGGTGCTCCTCTGAATATGAAAATAGTTTTGTTTCAAGCTACCAGCAAATCCAACTTTACAGTGGAGTTCTCTGAGGACCGGAGTCCCAAGGGGAGGTGGGTGAGAGGGAACAGTCCCCTCAAGCCCAAACATTTATAATTCTGTCAAAAGTTAAAAGAAGCCCACTAATCTTGAAGTAGCAGAAATGCAGATAGTAGTGGTAAGATTAATTCTCCAAGGAGAGTTTGCATCCTTTGACCCAGACAGCTGGTAAATTCCTGAGCGTGGGAAGGTGTGCATCCACTGTCAGCAAGTGGATAACCATAGGTGAAAAGCATTTGCCAGTCTTTGTTGTGTAGGCACAAAGAAACCAGGGACAAGGTGTAAGACACCTGTTCTGGGAAAAATCCCCACAATGCTCTGTGCAATTTTGTTTTTAAAGAAAGGACATTAACTGATCTGTTTCTGTCTAATCAACAAAGACTTCATAAGAAAAAGACTCCTTTATTTTTCCATTTTGCAATTTTGAATTTTTTGAGGATGAAACAAGATAGTGTCTCTGAAATTCAGTTCTTCACATTCAATCCCTCACAAAACACCACTGGTATAACTATATAGAAAATACATCAAGGTCTTGTTTTGTCTTAATAGCATTATAGATATTAGTAATTCTGGTTTACAGGCAGCAAATAATGCATTTGTAAAGAATTAGCTTTCGCACAAATCCAAACCACTGTGGAAGTGTGCTTGAAACCTGAAAAATGTGCACTCTCTGAAAACATTTCAATGTCTTCAACAGGAGACATTTGCAAGACATTTTGTTTCCTTTGTTCTTCAATTTACAGGTAGACGGTTTTTCTTTTTTTTTTTTCTTTTTTTTTTTTCCCCCCCGGAGCACTATATATTTTTTATGAATGAAATACCAAGAAAAAGCAGTCTCTGCGTTTCTAGGTCTACTCAATTTACTGGTGATATAACGACATGAGAAATACAATAAACACAGAGCCATATTCAGATTACTGTAGAAAGTCACCTATGGCATCCACTTAGGTGGATGGCTGGCACGTTCTTAGAGAAGAGAGATACACATTTGGGGATTTGTGGAGCCAATGCACATACCCACACTCATCCACACACAACCCCCACCTTTGCTTTCTCTAAACTAATTATGTTTGGAAATTCTCAGATTTCAGATAGACGGGGTTTTTTTCCTATTTATAAGTATTGATCCTATGATTTTTTAGACAAAAAAATATTTTATTATTATTATTAAAATTAAATTATTCATTTTTCTATAAGACTTTAATAAATTTGGAAGACTTCTTAGAGCAAGTCTTCTCATTTATTGAGTTCTGAGACATGTGAGGAAGGTTCTAGTTTTCCTCAGTTTCTAGGGATGTTTCTAATGTATTAATGCCTAGATAATTTAGAATTTCTTATATCAGGAACAATTTGTAGCATAAAATGACTGGTTCTTAAAACTCAGAAGTCTCTCATCTCTTTTATTTTTCTGGAACACAGAAAGTCAAGCAGAAACAACAGAAAAGTCCCCAAATCAAATCAACCAAATACAGACCCCCTAAAAAATGCAAACCAAACCAACCAATCCACAAACCCCAAAATCCCACAAACTCAAAGTCGCTGAATTTTGCTGTCATCTCGAGGTCTTGGCATTTTTTTCAGGAGATATTTTGCTGGCTTTCCCCCTTTTTAGTGAAATACTCCCTGGAATTATAATTTAGCTCTTGTAGGATACTAGCATAAAATAATTTCTGCAATAGGTAAATTATACAAGCTAAAGTTATACATACATTTCCAAACTGGGGGCTAGAAAAAAGTAAGGTATAGAAAATCAACTTGTTATATGAGATGCTTTTTTGAGTCTATTTATATGTTTTGTATTTTAATGGTCAATAATGTTTTCTCTTTTTTATATTAGAGATTCTTCTTTGGATGGCAGAAAGCATAAACTTTATGAATAATGTGCCAGGTATAATACTATTCAATAGTAAAAGTGCTACTTGTAAAAATATATATTTCATTCAGTGATATCAAAATATACCAAAGATAATGTATCAACATATCTTTATATTTCTTTAGCGATAATTTTATTAAAGAAGACAATAAATTTTGAAGCCGTGTGATAGCATGATCAGACTATGGGCAAGAAGTGAAATATAAATTTTTTTTACAATTTTCCATTATAAGGCAAAATGAAAGAATGAAAAATATTTCCATGTAAGAAATGTTGAAATCTTTATCCTTTCTGGAGGAAAAGAAAACCCTTTACCCATGAACGACAAGTTGTATTCTATTACTTTTCTGAAAAATAAACATAGCATAAGGAAAAAAAATCTGAGCATGTATAGCATCTTAATTATATGCAAACTGAAGAAAAATAGTAATATTTCAGTTTCAGCTAATAAGGAGTTATCCAGTTACAAGCATTAATGAAAATATTTTCTATCAACATAATTTTAGTTTTTTTCTCTTTAGGTTTTAACAACTTATAGCTCTAATCTGAAATAAGTAAATCTTCGTAATCTCACATTCAAATCTCAGCAAGTTCTGTTTATTTCCTTTTTCATCTGAATACACTGAATTTCATGTATTTCATGAAATCTGAGAATAATTTAGCTTCCTAAATTCCTAAAGGTCCCAAAAGGTACCTTGTCATCATCAGCTCTGACTCCCCCCAGGTTGCAGCAGGGACAAATTCCAAGTTTCCTAGGTCTTTGCCCTGAGTTCTAAATGTCTCTTGGGATGGAAATTCCATATTTAGCAGTTTGTTTGTGAAATGAGTGGGGTTTTTTCAAACCAGGTCCTGTCTCTACTATTTTATTCACATGCATTTAACTGGGTTTTAAGGCATATTATAGAAGATAAGTGTATTCTGTTACACAAGATATGTTTTTAAATTGCTGTGCTGGTACTGCTGCTCCTTTTACTACATGTGTCCTTAAAGTTAAAGGAATGCCTGTGTTGATGAGGTAACAAAAACTTGAAGTCCTCTACCTCTGTATTGTGCTATTTGGTTTTGATTTGGCTGTACCAATGAGAAGGTATCCATGATGCAGGCAACTCAAAAGTTCTTAGTAAAAACAAAACATAAACCAGTAAATTTAAAATAAGGTAATTCCATTTTCTCTTTTATATATATATACACACAGATATGTATACACACATATATATATGTATGTGTGTGTGTATATATATATATATATGTATTTAGTATTCCAAACTCTGAAATGGTGTGGTGTGCTTTGGTCTTTCTGGGAGGGGGGCAGGGGATTTGGATTTTTTAGGGTTTTGTTTTTGTCTGTGCAGATCAGGTTTTTGGGTAAAACTACTAAACTTCATTTTCTGTACTTAGGCAGGACATTTTGGGGACATTATATGAACAGACATTCTTTCAGAAGACTTCAAGGTTTTATTGTGTCATAAAGTTATAGACTGGATTGGGTTGGAAGGGACCTTAAAGCTCATCTCATTCCAAATCCCTGCCATGAGCAGGGACACCTTCCACCAGACCAGGTCGCTCAGAGCTCCATCCAACCAGGCCTTGGACACTTTCAGGGATGGGGCAACCACAGCTTCTCTGGGCGACCTGTGCCAGAGCCTCACCACCCTCACAGGGAAGAATTTCTGCATCGATTTCCCCTGAGATTTCAGAAACACTATTATGCAAAAAGATACTATTTCCTATTATAAAACAAAGCAATTACTATCTCTTATTATTGAAATTGAGAGAAAATCTAATAGATAGATTAATAAGAATTCTCATTAATTACCTCTAAGGTTGCAGGGTTTTTATTTACTCCTTCTTTTATACTGAAGCATGAAAGTATGTACCCCACGGATTAGAGAAACAGTTTCCCATTGTAGCAATATTTGAGCATTAAACCAGGAAGACTTTCAAATATATTGCTGAGAGAGACAAACCCCATAAAATTAAATAATTTTCTTAATAAGTTTAATGATTAAGGAGACTATATCTGTATAATTTGTAGATCAAACAGTAATAAATTGCAGATAGTTTGGTAAGCTAAGTCAGCACTCAAAATTACTTTCAGAGTTGAAAATCTTCAAAGCAGAATTCATTAATTTCTACTGCAAGCTGCAAAAGCAGAAAGAAAAATGCATTCATCAGCCTGTCCAGGGGGAAACACATCTTGAGACATTAATTCCTTGGCATATCTGTCAGATATGATTCTCTATGGCATGAATTGTGATCACATTCAGTTCAACAATAACAGTTTCTATTCTGAGGAGTATTTATGCCTTTCTGGAAATGCACATACAATCTATGTATGTACTCCACAAGTCTAGAAGTATCTGAAGACTAAGAGGTTTTTTTATCTGTTAAATGATGGCATAAGCCATTCAGAAACATTTCTGCTTCGTGAATTGAGCGTTGGGATATAGTTCTTCATTTATCAGACTGTTAAGCAGGCAGTTTAAAAACAGCAAAATCAATGGATGAAAACCCCCTGTAAAGCTAGACCCCAAAAATATATTGTTGCTTTATACACAACATTTATATTATATTTATTGTCACATTATGAAATTGACTAAAATTTCTTTTAAGAAACTGTCCATTTTCAGTAGGCAATAATTGGTAATATTTTCAAAAAATTTGTGCTTCATACCTCTTATCAGTTAATATACTGATGATAACATTGCTAAACCAACTTTTTTTTTTCAAAATAAACTATTTAGTTTGATCAAAAATATTTTTCTAAGTCTTAAACCAACTTTGAAATTACAAGAAAGTACAAATTGCATATATATACATATGTTATTAAGCTATAGTGTTGTAAGGCCTGATACAAATAATAATAACAAAATTTTTAAAATATCTTCATTCTTGGGATAAAATGTCTTTATGTGATTTTCCAATAAAATTTTCAATGGCAAGTTGTCATTTAAAAAAGAATATGAAAGAATGCATGCAGTTTTATAACCACTGTAGATTACAATTAAATATAAGGACAAAGACCACTTTTTATCCAATATATTTTGTGTATATACCTGCATGTAAGAAAGTTATTCAGCCCTTTAATTCTGTCTCTATACTAATTTTGTCCTCCTTCCAAATCTTTGCTGTAAAAGTCTCTTGTGGTTGAAAAGGTTGAACTGTAAGTAAATGTCTTAAACTAAATTACATGGATGGATTAGAGGGACTGGAAAGTGAGAAGTGTAAAGGGAAAACTGTGTTTAAATATTTCAGAATTTTATACAGACCTGAAACATCAGGAGAATGAGATGTACTTTCTGCATTTAAGGGTGAATAAAATGTCGTGAGAAGTGAAGAGAATCCAGACAATTTACTGCACACCATGAGTTCATAACTAAAAGCAATTGAGTGCTATGCAGATATAATCACTATCAGAGCTTACTCTTTTTTTCCTTCTAATTCTGTGTAATTGCATTTAGTCAACCAGTCAAAGTTCATTGCAAAATGTGATTTATGGTTTTCTCAAGACACAGACTTGAAAATTGTAGGAACAAATAGAAGATACTTTGATTGCAAGAGTATGTAGTAAATATTTTAATAAGAAATTAAGTGGAGAATCAATCATTCCAAAAGTATTTTCACCTGGTGCTGTTGTGATAATTCTGGTCTATTTCCTATTTAGTTCTTTCAGGCTTTTCATAACTGCACACTCTCAAGTAAATTTAGGATGACCAGCTGATCTGATGTAAAGGTCTTGCTGATGTGGCTTGTAAAGGTAAATCTTGTTAAGCAAGGAGTGATGCAGTGCAGTATTGGGTATGAATAACTAATAAATGAGACACATGGTGCAGCTGCCTTTCAAGTGTGTATTGTATTCATCCAACATTTATTGTACATTGCTTGTCTACTTAGAAAAAGATAAAGTACATTTATGAAATATTTATGTGTATATAAACTTCTGCTGCACTTTGTAAGACAAAACAGAAAAGTGCTCCAGGATGACAGAGTATTCCTTAAGTATTTTCAAGGTCACTGAATGACAGAGTGGTTATGAATAGAGATCTCCTTCAGCCACACACAAGAATGAGCAACAGAACAATAGCATGACCCAATCTGTATTACATTTCACAGTATCTTTAAATTAATCTCTTTTTTATGACCGTTTTTCTGTGTCCCCATTTCTTTTTTCATTGGTGAGAAATAAATTATAGTATACTGGAGTAGGATGGGGATGAGGAAGAAAGTTACGAAGGAAAATTATCTTTGCACATAAGAAGCAAAAGAACAGTTCTTGAAAACATCATTCATGTCAGCCTTGAGGTCTTCCTGTTTACAGAGTAGGTAATGTTAGGAAGGACACACTCAGGGTCATGAATGACCTCTGTGGAGATAGCAGAAATCAGGAGCTGCTTTATTTTTGTTTCAAGTGGTGGTGGTTAGGCTTCTACCAGCTCCTGAACTGGGTAACAGAGAAAGTAGATTTTCTTTTTCTCACACTTTGCATGCTCCAGAGTTGAAAAGTGCATGGCTTAGAGGAGTGAAAGACAGAACTTCTGGGTCAGAACCTGCTTCTTAGGCAGCTCCAAGGCTGCAGCAACTCAAGTGAAAAGAGTCATACAGATTTTACATATTCTGTTTATTACTGTTAGGAAGCAGAATTACAGTGAAATTGAAAATACTGGAATTTTAAATAGCAGTCTTAATTGAGAGACAAGTCCTTGCTAACATATATGAATTTACTATGAAAAATGCTCTGCTTCTCTGAGCATATTATTTAAAAGATTCTTTCCCTGTGCTCTCAGGTATTCCTTTGGCTTACCATTAAGAATTTCTGAATTCTCAACCTCTGTTTTGTTTCACTATAGGAGTACTGATATATTTGTAGTAAGGGGCAGTTTAGGTCCATCTGATTAAGGAAGGCCACATCAAATTTGTATATAATAACACAGAGTTTTTAACACCATAAGAAAGTTGGTGAATTGCATTTTTTTACACAAAACATCTGAAATATATTGTAAAGCCTCATAGGAAAAAGAAATTGTAGTTCTGCAGAACTTTGCTGACAGTAAGAAGAAGGTGCAGTTGTTAAAAGTTGTTATTTTCTTAGACTTAGGAGGCATTTTGGCCACAACAACCCCCTGCAGTACTACAGGCTGGGGCAGAGTGGCTGGAAAGCTGGTGAGAGGAAAAGGACCTGGGGGTGCTGGTTGGCAGTGGCTGAACATGAGCCAGCTGTGCCCAGGTGTCCAAGAGAGCCAATGGCACCTGGCCTGGATCACCAGTAGTGTGGCAGCGGGACCAGGGCAGTGATTGTCCCCCTGTGGTGGGTGGCCACTGGTGATACCACACTGTGTCTGGGTCTGGGCCCCTCACTGCCAGAAGAACATTGAGGGACTGGAGCACGTCCAGAGAAAGGCAACGGAGCTGGGGAAAAGTCTGGAGCATGGGTCCTGTGAGGAGCAGCTGGGAGAGCTGGGGGTGTTCTGGAGTAAAGGAGGCTCAGGGATGAATTTATCCTTCTCTACAACTCCCTGGAAGGAGATTGTTGAGACAATTGGATGTGGCAGCTGACAAAGTTGCAATCAGTCAGAGCTTGGACTCGATCTCAGAGGTCTTTTGCAACTGAAGTGATTTTGTGATTTTTTTTTTTTTTCTCCCTTTTATTTTATTTTGTATGTGTGAGTATGTGACATGAAGAGAATGTATTTGGCCCAATAATCAGTGACTATTTCAGGATAAGTTGCTAGTTTAGACCTGAGTTTTGCCCTGATAATATTAAAAGCAGTAACCAGGATCTTCAGATGACAAACTATGTGGATTTACTAGACCATGAACTAGTGTATAGACATTCAACAGAATGCATTCCAGGTGTACCATGGGAATTAGTGTGGGCCTTATGCTTAGAAGATATAGCTTTTGTCTGCTGTGAATTCAGATGAAGCCTACCTCACCTTATGCTCAGGATCTTTCAGTAACAAAGAATTTATGGGTAGAGTTTTGAATGTAGGAGACCATTTTGAACTCCAACTTTGTGTTGCAAATTTCAAATGGGATGGAAGTCACAACAGGAACTCCGCTGTAGGAACAGGAAAAAAAAAAAAAAAAAAAAAAAAAAGACATGCAAGTAATTCTTTCTGCCCTGCAAGGGAGAGTGAGAGTTTCTGACATATATGAAATAGGCTGGGATAGGATACAATTTGATTTATACAATTGAGAAATGAGACAAAGTGATATAACTGCGGCATGAGTAGAAGAAAGGAAGGTATACATTCATAACTAACTCTTGCCTCCCCCTCAAAGTATACTTCCTTCTTCAGTAATCCAGGTTAGGTTCCAAACTTTGTTATAAAACAGGAAATACATACTATCATTGCCTAGAAGCTAACAATGAACAGGTTTCTGTAGTCTCCTAAATCTTGTTTTATTTTCTGAGTTGCCTCCCAGTAATCATTCTTTTCAGCCTTGAAGGATATTCAAAAAGGTAAAAAAATGATAGGATAAATGACAGTGTAAATTATATTAATAAGGGCATTGATTGCCCTTCTGCATCAAGATTACAACAGTTATTCCTTGACTGCATTTTGTAGTATTTTCTGTTCACTCAATAAAGTATTACTTAGATGTCTTAATTCTGCTGTCTTTCTGTGTTCGTATTGACAGTGTAAGTTCAGTGTATTCAATGGCCTCAATTTTTTTCTTACAGGATAATTTTAAAACTAATGTCTACAGAAAGTAAATTTGATTAATGAAAATATTTAACCTAATCAGGTTTTATATCTAACAGTATAATTTGTACTACTGAAATTGCAGCAATTATAGTGACATAAATATTTAACAATGAACCCTGCTGAGAGAATTAGTCATATGTTAGAAAGCATTTTGACCAATACTTTCTTTTCACATCGTGGGGGAAATATCTGGTAGAAGTCCAAATCCCCATTGATTTCACTATATTCATTTATTGTTTCATTAAACTTTTTAGTATAGTCTTTTTCAAGTGTCTGGCTGCTCCTCCAAGCAAAATCTTTGCATTAAGAATTGTACAATAGTTTTATAGCAGAGGGTAAAATGGAGTTCCAAGAACCAAGATAGTATTCCACTTTAATTTATAGAACCAGAAGATTTAGTTGGAAGGAATATCTGGTATTTATCTGGTCCAACCTCCTGCTTGAATCAAGAGTACTGCCAGTCCTAGATCAGGTCAGGTGTGGTTTTGTCTAACTCAGAGTCAGGTCCCAGGGATAGAGATTACTCACCTTCACTCTCTTGTCTTGGTACAAACTGTTTCAGTGTTTCATATCTCCCCCAGTGTATCAATATTTCTAATACCTGGTCTAAACATGCAGGGAAAATAAAGAAAGAAATACATAAGTAAATAAATAAATAAATAAAGTGTGATCACTTCTTCTAAGGACTGTGCCAAAGTTCACCAGTTTCCATGAGATCCAGAATCTGTATTGACTAAATTAATGCTACTAAATGCTATGGTAGAAAACTGTTAGCCATCATTGAACGTTGTTTAAATTATTGTCTAATAAGCTGAGCTTGTTCTAAAACAGTTATTAAATAAATGAAATTAGGAGCTAATGAGTACTGGGATAAGACCTGACACTTTAAAAGTTAGGTAATTCAAATAGAGGTTGTTTTTGAAATATATTTGAATTGTGTGCTTTTGAAGCTGAGTACATATTTCCATTTTTACCTATTGCATCCTGTAAATGATTTTTTCATTCAGAATGCCTTTGTTTAGTTTAACAAGATCTTCTTACAGGGAATATCAGTTGTTTCAAGGACTCTCTATCCTAATCTTTATATTTAGTGGTACTTACCACGAAGTGGTACCATGAAGTTTTTAATCATCCATTCTTTCTTTCTACTCTCCTTTTCTTCTTCCATTTCATTCTCTCTTTTCCCTTTCCTTTTCTTTGACTTCCATTTCCCTTTCTTTTTAATATCTACAAGCACCTTTTATGGAAGTTGACTGCATTTTTAAAGATTTGGTATTAAGCACCTGGCTTGGTCATTGTAAAGGTAGTCAAGGAAATATATAACTAAAAAATTGGAGAAAGACTCTATGTTTGAAATATGAATTCCATTGTAGTGGTGATGGGAAACAAAATCTATCAAAACTAGATCCTGATAGCACACGATTACTGATAGGATGCTAATCGGTACTAGTGGCAGGATTTGTTCATGAAATATTCCGTTTTACTGTCAAATTAGTATAATAGAAACATTGGAAGAAGATATCAAGATAATATGGTCTATTTTATAATTTGGATTACAAATATTTTTTGTAAACCCATAGCCTAAAAATAGTACATGCATTAACAAAAAAACAAAGCAAAACAAAACAAAAAACAAAAACAAACAAACAAAAAAAAACAAACAAACAAAAAAACCAATCAAACAAACAAAAAAAACACCACAACTCTGCATAGGTGATTTATTTTATATGTAGTTCCTGGAAGTGTGTGTCTGTTCTGAATAAAGTCATGGAAGATTTACTGAGATGATGATCTACCTCAATAGATTGTTTTTGTTCCAGGAATGTTTTCTTTTTTTCCCTTGGTGCTCTGCTGTTACTCTGATTAAATATAAGTTGAACTAAGGGTTTTTTAAATAAATGAACTTCTGAAGAAAATCTATTCATTTTTATACCTGAAGTTTGTTAAATTAAGAACCCCATTGTCTGGATTCATGCTGATTCAATATATTAAAAATTATGTTGTCAATCCAAAAATTTGCTCTTTTTTAAGCGCCTTCGTTTACACTCCTGCTGGCTTTATGTTCACTAATATATAGTACTGTGCATTTTTTAACTATCACTTTCCCATAGATTATTTAATCTTTTCTGACTAGATTTATTTCAGTAGAAATAGGTATCAAAGAAAATTCCTGAATAGAGTTGCTACTTTGGGTTCAATTTGTATAGTGATATACGAAATCGAGCCAAATAAAACTAAAAATTAAATACATGGGAGAAAGGAGCTTGACATGGTAATTGTGTTTTAATGTGCTATATATTCATATTAATAAAAATATTAAAGTCATTTTTGCCAAATGCATTTTTAATGTCAGCTATTGAAAAGTGTTTTGTAAAGAAATTACTTATGTTAGTGAACATTAGATTATATTAATTATACTTGATATACTACACCGTATATCTTTATTCATGGGTAATTATTTGTATTCACAGTTAAATAAATCACTAATATTTTTATTCCAAAATAATGTAATAATTATGCATTATAGTGCAAAGAATTGTGGAAATTCTGGGAACAGAACCATTTTATCTGATAATTAAAATGTTTACATTTGTTTCTGGTGTTTTAGAAAATTACTTAAAGTTAGGTATTTTCTCCAGTTTATGCCAATGATTTCACTGACAGTATGATTTGCTATCATGGTCTTTTTTTCATAGAATCTGCAGCTTGAAATATTTTCATTATTACAGTTAATTTATTTGTGTTAGTTGAATTCTGACATTTATAGCCAGATGCTTGAATGACTATTTATGAAATTAATTGTTACTTGGTCAAGGCAGACAGATGGAACCAAGACAGCCTGGCTGGTTCTGCATATGAATTAAAATTTTGTCTATTGTGTAGCAAAATCTTTTTTTTTTTTTTTTTTTTTTTTTTTTTTTTTTTTTTTTTTTTTTTTTTTCCCTCCTGCATTTCTCCCCCATGGCAACTTCTAACTTCATTCTGTCAATATTTCTGTGAGCTAACTGTGAGTCTCGGCTATAAAAAAGACATTTTATACTCTTCTTCCTACTGTGCAAACACACAGGATAAACAAAACAGTTGTTTCTTATCCCAGGCAGAGATATTTTGGGCAAAGTTCCCCATGTTCTGTAGCATCTACAAGAGTTTCAGACATTTGTACAGAACCTTATTACTGTACTACCTTAAGTTGCCTTCCCATGACTTTTTCTCCTGCCCTTAAAAAGAACATGAATCATCATCACAAAGAGAAACCTTTTTAGCATCATAAAAATGCTATTCATTTCTTTTTCCTCTGGAAGAGATTTCATGTATTTCCAGGGGACTCAGGTTTTTTTTTGAGAGTAGTAAACTAATGAGCAATAGGTGCAGCAAAATGTCATTAATCAAAACACTCCACTTATTAACATGAACAGTAGTCAGGCTGCATTCATCCTCTGTAGTAATATAGATTCAGATTAAAGGGAGAGAAGTTTTTTAAAAAAAAAAAAATCCTCAAATTTGTAATACTTCTTTGGCAGAAATTTCACTCTGCCACCAAAACCTCAGGTATATAGGAGTGAAGATGGTATTTCAGCAACAATATATCTGAGCTACTTTGTTGCAAAATAAATTTATATCCTTCTTCAGTTAGATCTGACATCCTCAAGGGATTGAATTTGGAACTGCAATAACATTGTTCTAACAGCAGATACCTCTCCAATGAAAGAAATGTAACAATGTGGTATTTCTGTTAATTGACCTCATATAAGATCCACTTTGGGATTAATGTAGAGGAACTGTACTGCTAGTTCCCCTAACCTTCTTTTCCTTGCTGATGGCTTATGTAATATATCACAATTCTTAGAAGGTTTCTGAGGCAGAATACTTCAGTGAAAAGACAATTTTATATGCCAGACACTTTCCCTCTCATTCTACTATAATAAAGTAACATAAACAACCTACCCCAAACCAGGGAAGCAGCTGGGGAATTTTTTGTTTTGTTTTGTTTTACTGACTTGGATTTATGGTACAATTTATTTCACAGGAAAACTTGTGTTAGATGTTGCTTTCCCATGGTTCATTTTGACAGCCGTTAAAATTCTCTAACAATAAAAGGAACATTTCTAGATGAAATGCTTGCAAGCTATATTTTAAATAGTATGAAGTTCTGCATTTTTTTAAAATTTATTAGATTTGCTTGCAAATTGCAAGAATCTGTAGAATAAAAAGGTCTTTATACTTAATGTTGCTTAAACTTTAGGATTAACCTATTATCACATAATAGGTTAAACTTAATTTTTATTCATTCATGTTTAATTCTTTTCTGTTGTTCTTTTGACAAAATAAAAAATAAAAAAGTAGAAAACCCCCACCCAAACACAAGCAACAATATGCATGGCATACCTTGTCAAAAATATTAATAATTTTCTATTAAAGCCTTAATATAGCATACTAAACCACAACCAATATACCTGGTAACTTCTTGTGTCATGATGTTCTCCGAGGGTATCTTGAGACTTAAAGCCTCACTTATAAAAGGATAACACTGAGCTCTGAGCTGTTGTGCATCATGTTAATTTATTAACTAACTTACTTAAATTAGATAATTTATTTAATTTGGAGAGTTCACAAGAGACTGTTCTGATTTTCCTCCTTTGGAGTATTCCTTCCAAATCTACTTCTCCATCTAACCAGTCACTGTGTGAATAATCCCAGCAAAATCAATCTACAAAATTGAATTACATAGCTAAAGCTCACAGATACTGTGATTAAAAAGACAATATCTACTGATATAACAGCTAGAAGAAACTGGAAAACTTTAAATGATACTCTGAAAGAAAGAGATTTCACTTTCAGTATTTCTTGAACTTGAAAGCCATCAACAAATATGCCAATGGCATAATGTACACGTATGGTACACAGTGGACTGGTTCTTTTCACATTTCTGCACTGAATGTTAAAGAAATCAAAATATCCATCTGTGAGAAAAACTTATCTGTATATGCAAAGATGAATAAGCTGATTTTATACTTAAATAACAGATACACACATTTTAAAAAACTTAACTAGTTTATGAAGTATTTTCTTCCAATGTCAACCCTGCTCAACAGCAAGCAATGAAATTTTCATTTATCTTAGATTACTCTTCAGTCCCACACTTTTATTACACTCTGTGAGACAATTTCTTAATCTTAATTACTCCAAGTATTCTTTTACAACTGGAGTATATCTTCTAACCCAGAACTGTTCTTTTCTTTGTTTTTCAGAAGACCATAGTTATAATTTTTCCTACATATGTAATATATACACATCACACCAGCACTAAGTGGGTCCAAATTTTGCGGACATATTACACTAACAGATATATCTGGGTTAATTCCAGAAATGTAATTGCAAAAGTCATTGTACCTAGATACATAGTGCTATGCAGGGGATTCTAAAGTATACACTGATTCGTTACATACTGCATATATAAGCAATTTTATTAATTTCTATTGATCCCAGGAGTGTTTAGAAAATCAGATCCTTAGGTTTCATGTGGTTAACACATTTGCATTTTCTTAAATGTCACCTCATAGTCATGCTTTTATGTTGTTTAAATTTTAAAAACATTTACAGTATTTGGTATGCCCTAAGGTTTCTTTTCAGTGAAATTATTCATCCTAGGAAAGTAATCATGGCTGAAAGGCAAGTCAAATACTGCTTCTGCTTAGTTAAGTTTTAAATTTCATCTTAACAGAACTCAATGTTATATCTCCTAATTCTCTTCTTATTCTCATGATGATGCATTAGTTTTTCGTGACATGTTTATACTTTAGAATTCAATATTTTTAAATCTCAGAAAATTATAAAGCTAAAGCATACTGGAAGACATAGAATTCTACTGCTCTATTTGCAAGAAAACAGTTATGTTTCAATGGCAAATTCATGCCAAATGCCCATAATAGAGTGGGAAATGTAGAAATTACTGTTTTCCCAAATTCATTAAGTTCCTTTAGCTTCACATTTAATGGGAACTCTGTCGGGCTGCTGGAGAAACTAAAGAAATAGAAATTCTAATAAATCTGGACTGAAAATAATAACAAAGAGTATGGGCAGAAATAATTATGCTTTCAATTGAAAATATAACTTCAAAAGAAGGCCTAAAGCAACTAAAAAACCTACTCCTTTATAATGAAAAAATTAGGCTTCCTAGGGACTGATACTTCTGGCTCTTGTTTTAGATATTACATTTCAACAGTCACTTGTAAAATACTACAGCCAGCCCCTGCTTTCCTAGGAAGACAAATGCTGTTGTGCCCCAGTCAAGTCCACCTAATTTCCATCTATTCCCCAGTATGAATGTCACATACGGAGGGCTCATCACAGAGCTGGCAAACAGCAAGCAGGCAATTGCTGGAGAGAAAATAGAAGGAATCTTTCTTCTAAAGGCAGGGTGATATTCCAAGGACTCTGCATGGATCCACACTTCTAAGTGCATACTCAATATTGCTTTTTTAGTAAATACACTGTTATGATACTACTTATAATGTATTCCCATAAGGTTTTCCAAAGTCCAACATTATTTTCCAGGATTTTACTTCTAGATTTACTATTGTATTTTTAGTGGTTTTTGGAAAGATTTACCTCTGTTTTCTGCTTCAGATGGCATCTTTAGGTGGAATCACAGAGATATGTTTTGTGAATTATCACTGTCAAAATTTCAGTCTTGATTTCTGAAATCATGTCCTAAGTTCCTACCCTTTTGCTTCCGAAGTTGGGTTTGGTTTGTTTTGTTTTGTTTTGGAGGCGGGGGGGGGGGGGGGGGGGGGGGGGGAGTGGTATAATTTAGTGATTATTATTACATTTAATTTATGTATTTCCACCTCCTCTGAAATATGTACAAACCTGCCTAATTCTCTTTCAGGTCCTCAGTAAATAACTCAGATCTCTTGCTTTGATCATCTTTCATTTTAGATCTTTCATTTTAGATCTTGGACACATTCTTGAACTGGTAGACCAGAGCACCAGAAAGTCACCATCAATGTGCATGTAGCTACATTTTGGAGTGTAGATCAAGGACAGTTGATACTGCTGTGCATGAAGGAAAAATGGCAAGTTATGAACTGCATGAAGGTAGCTGGAACATGCATTATGTACCAGTTGCCAGCAAGGAGGATGGTATAATTCCATAATTTTTTTGCCAGACTTATGTCTCCTATGTGTTGACCCTGGCTGGAAACCACTTGACCACCATTGCTGCTCTATCACTCACCTGTGAAACTGGATGGGGGAGAGAACATGTAAAAAAAATGCTCATGATTGAGATGATGACAGGAAGAGATTCATGCATCAATTATCATCCTGGGCAAAATAGACTCAACTTGGGAAATTATTGACTATATTATCAGCCAAAATCAGAGCAGGGTAATGAGAAGTAAAACAAGTCATAGAAACACCTTCCCACCGCTTCTTCCTTCCCAGCTTTACCTCCTCCTCCACAGAGAGACAGAGAATGGGGATTATGGTCACAGAAACAGAGAATCACAGAATGTCTAGGTTGGAAGAGACCTTCAAGATCACTGAGTCCAGCCTAACACCTCAACTAAACCATGGCACTGAGTGCCACATCCAGTTTTTTTAAACACATGCAGGGATGGTGACTCCACCACCTCCCTGGGCAGATCATTCCAGTACTTTGTCACTCTTTCTGTAAAAAACTTTTTCCTAATATCCAACCTGTATTTCCCTTGGTGCAGCCTGAGACTGGGTCCTCTTGTTCTATCAGTTTCTGCCTGGTCAAAGAGACCAACCCCCAGCTGACCACAGCCACCCTTCAGGAAGTTGTAGAGAGTGATAAGTCACCTCTAAGTCTCCTTTTCTCCAGGCTAAACAACCCTAGCTCCCTCAGTCATTCTTCATACGGCTTTTGCTCCAAGCCCCTCACCAGCCTCGTTGCCCTCCTCTGGATGCGCTCAAGCATCTCGACATCCTGCCTAAACTGAGGGTCCCAGAACTGGACACAGTACTCAAGGTGTGGCCTGACCAGTGCTGAGTACAGGGGAAGAATGACCTCCCTGCTCCTGCTGGCCACACCATTCCTGATACAGGCCAGGATGCCATTGGCCCTCTTGGCCACCATGGCACACTGCTGGCTCATGTTGAGCCGGTTCTCAACCAGTACCCCCAGGTCCCTTTCCTCCTGGGCACTGTCCAGCCACACCGTCCCCAGCCTATAACACTGCAGGAGGTTATTGCGGCCAAAGTGCAGGACTCAGCACTTGGACTTATTAAACTTCATCTTGTTAGACTCTGCCCATCTGTCCAACTGTTCCAGATCTCTCTGCGGAGCTCTCCTACCTTCCAACAGATCAACACACGCTCCCAGCTTAGTGTTGTCTGCAAATTTACTAATGAAGACTCAATACCCTCATCCATGTCATCAATAAAAATATTGAACAGAACTGGCCCCAGCACAGACCCCTGAGGGACACCACTGGTGACTGGCTGCCAGCTGGATGCAGCACCATTATCCAGGCCCGGCCATCCAGTTCCTAACCCAGCAAAGGGTGCTCCTGTCCAAGCCACGAGCTGCCAGCTTATTTAGGAGTATGCTGTGGGAAACAATGTCAAAGGCCTTGCTGAAGTCCAGATAGACAACATCCACAGCCCTTCCTGCATCTACCAGGTGGGTCACCTGGTCATAAAAGAAGTTCATCACATGTTCCTGCTGCTGCTCAGAGAGCGGAGTCCTTCCACTGCTCCAGCACAGGGTCCCTCCCATGGATGAGAGTTCTCCATGAACTACGCCAAAGTGGGTCCATCCCATGTGCAACAGTTCTCCAAGAAGTTCTCCAGTGTGGGTCTCCAGTGTGGGTCTCTCTTCCCCAGGATGAAGTCTTCAAGGACAGGCTGCTTCAGTGTGATTCCCCCACAGAATCAGAAGTCCTACCGGGAATCCTGCTCTGGCATGGGCTCCAGGAATGAGTCTGCAGGTCTCCTCCCAGGACTCTGTTCCAGCACATGGTCAAAGCCCTCTCTCATTATCTATCTGCTCTGGTGTGTACCTCTTCTGTAGGCTGCAGATGGATCTCTGCATCCCCATGGTCTTCCATGTCTGCAGGAGCACTGCAGTATCTCCATGGGCTGCACCATGGGCTGCAGGGGAGTCTCAGATCTGACTCCTGGAGCACCTCCTGCCCCTCCTTCTACACTGACCTGGGCGTCTGCAGGGCTGTTCCTCTCACAGCCTCATCCTTCTTTTCTCTGGCCACAAATACATCCGCAGAATAACTTTTTACCTTCTTAAATATGTTATCACAGAAGGCTTCTGTCACTGATGGGCTCAGACTTGTCTGGAGCCAGCTGGGATTGGCTTTTTCAGACATGGGAGAAGCCACCCCTGTAGCAGCCTCACTACCAAAACCTGGCTGTGCAAACCCAATACGCTGTGCTCACAATCGGAACATACAATATCAATCCCCATCGAGGTCCTTAATTGTTGCTTATGGCTTTTCTAACACTGACTTCACTGTTCTTTCAGAAGCATAACTTGCTCAGTCACATTTTATGCAGATGAAAAAAGGGACTATTAACACTCAACAAAAAAAGCTAAATTTGAAACCAGTGTACTGTCAGAAGATGAGACATTAATTTATAAGTGAAGAAAGCAAATTATGAAATTGTCTTACTTTTCCTTTTATAAATTTATTACTTTGTCAATTTCATTCCTCTTTTTTTTTTTTCTTTCTTTCTTTTTTTTTTTCTTTTTTTCCCCTTTCCTTTAGCTGTGGTTGTTCTGAGCAATTTGGAACCAAACACAACATATGAAATCAAAGTAGCTGCTGTAAATGGAAAAGGGCAAGGAGAGTATAGCAAAATTGAGATCTTTCAGACCTTACCTGTCCGTGAGTAATACTTGTGCTGTTAAATGAAAATTATTTTTTATTAGAATATCTCTAGATTGGAATTATGATTTACTGTAGATAATGTTTCAGGTTTGTAATCCACTCCCCAGTGTATATCAGTCTTTACATTGTTTCGCAGAAATCATGATTTGTTATTCCACACTTTCAAGTATGAAGTGAACTTAAATTGGAGAATATATCCCATTATCTTACATTTTTGAGATTGATGAGAATTTTTTTTTTAACTGTGACTGTATGCAAATGAGAAATTCTATGAAACCAATTATATGTTTTTAATAACTATAGGCCAGAGCTTCAGATTAAAATATTAAGGGCAAATGAAAAATATTTTTCTCAAATTATCTTTAAATAGAAAGAACAGTAAATAAATTAAATACATAGAGAGGAGAAAAGCAAAGGAACTACCAGTTGGCAGTATATAGTAATCAAACAGACATGTGGAAATACATCACCAGCTACTGCCAGACCAGTCTATCATAAATCTGTTGCAACTGAACTCTTTTCTGAATAGGGCATTACACAGTGTAGCTAATACTGGCCCTAAGGGAATGAGCAATAAAAGTAATGTAACTACAAAGAACACATACTATTTCTGTGATATTAGATTATATTAGATTACATTATATTTTTGTATTATGTTATTATTATATTATATTATATTATATTATATTATATTATATTACATTATTATTGCATTATACATTTCTTCTGTCCCAAAACAGTAACTTGGCAGCTGTCAAATTTATTTTTCATTGGAGTATGTAGGTATTCTAAATATATTCCAGGACAGATAAAATAATTTCCTATTACTTCTATTATCACCTTGGTGGAAGAATGACAGAAACTGAAAGACATTATGCATATATATATATATATATATATATGTGTGTGTGTGTGTGTGTGTGTGTGTGTGTGTGTTATCTGAAAGAAAGCTGTAATTTAAGAGTTGTCTCACTCCTGAATTATTATTATTATTATTATTATTATTATTATTACTAATCTGCTGTTTGTTTTCTTATTTAGGGGAGCCAAGCCCCCCTTCAATTCATGGACAGCCAGAGAGTGGCAAGAGTTTTAAACTTAGCATAACTAAACAAGATGATGGGGGTGCCCCCATACTGGAGTATATTGTCAAATACAGAAGTGTAAGTATTTCAGTTAATTTAAATAAGTTAATTATGTTTGTTAATATCTGCTTTTAATGCAGAGAAAATTGTTGATATTATTTGAAATTTACCAAAGTGGTTTGCATTCCAGAAAATATTTTTTTAAAAAAAGTATGTTTTCTTTTGTAACTCAGTTGCAGATGCCAGATTATAAAATAAAATTGAAAACAAACAAACAACAACAACAACAAAACCCACACAGCTTTTCCTAAAGGTATACTGAAAGTTTATCTTATCAAGAAAACTATTTTCTTTTTTGGTTGCATAGTTTGGACATTTGTGTTCAGCTTTTAAAAACACAGTAAATTGGCAAAGGTTAAAGTTATACACTTAAAGGTTGTTTGAATAACAAATTTTTAATCTATTATAAATGCATCTGTATTAATAGAAAGTGATATTGCAATGTTCCATATTAACTGTGAATGACATTAATTAGCTGATCATGTTTCATACCTTCTATCTGCCTGAATTCCAAGGGTTATCTTACAAAAGCCAAATAATTGGCATATTGTAGAGTTTCAGGGAATTTCATGAGTTTCAGAGCACATATCTGTTCTTAGACCACCAATGGGTAGAGCTTTTTGGCATTCTGTCATCTAGACAGCTCCGTTTTGGTGTTCTCTCAGCAAATCTGGCAAGTCTGAAAAACAGGCTTTTCTGCAGTGTATAATCTATTAAAAAAAAAAAAAAGTAGTTGTGGGTTTTTTTGGTTTTTTTTGGTTTTTTTTTAATTTTATTACTATTAATATTGTAGCTAAAATACACTTCCTGATTTACTATGTTTAGAAATTATTGCATGGAAGAAATAGCTGCAGAGCTGGCAAAAGTGATGTGTTTAATTTCAAAGTCTGCATTTTTAAAAAATTTTCTTTTATAATACTTTCATCTGAGTAGACCCATTTTACCAGAGTGTTACAGCAGAATTTCATGTCCTGTAGGAGTCTAGAAAATTGGGAATGTAACATTGGCACATTAAATGCAAGGTAGTAAGGACTGTATTTATTCACAGAAAGAATCAATTTTTGAGAAATTAACTATAGAACCTGTTGGAATGTTACCAAAAAGGAAAAGACAGTTCCTTAACTTGTAATAGGTTTTTGTCACATTTCCTATGTTTGCGATAATGTAACATCTTGATTATAGTCTAGAAATTATCCAAGTGCTAAACCTGGTATCTAAAATTATTCTCCTATGCTAAATATAACCAAAGAAGATTAGTAGCTACAAATTAATTGAGAAGTATTTGGTAGCACTCTTTAGAGTAGTCTGAGGGAATGACCAGAAGTTATTCTGCTATCACTGATCCCAAAATCTTATTTCACCTTCTTAAATGACTTTCCATCCAGTGGATATAGTTGACATAAAAAAAAGTATTTGCAAAGAAGACAAGAAGACAAGGGCAGTAAAATACGTGATAGAACATAAAAATAGAACCTTGCAGGATTGAACTTCTAGTTAGATTACAATGCCTTTAAGTATTTACCACTGAGTACAAAATAAACTGTTTGGATATAATACATTCATGCAATATGCAGCATATGGAATTTAATATATTTTTATGATTAAAATAACCTAAACTCTTTTGGTTCTATCCCAGAAATTTTTGGAAATCTGATTTTGATCTTGTGTTTTGACCAAGGTATAATATTATAGTATAAAAGATTACTTTTCCTGTGCGTTGTTGGAAGGTACATGTACAGTTTAAAAAGTAACTGGAAACTTAAACGGTTACTGAAGAAGATAGCTGTTCCTTGGACTTCAAATCTTTAACTCCTTGAGCTTCTAATGGAAAAAGCAAATTGACTAAACTAAAGGCCCTTCTACAACAAAAGAAGCAGAATAATTTTTTTGTGTTTTAATCAGAAAGAATAAATGCTATTAAAAGTTCATATTTATCTGTTGATTACTTCTTTTCTGTCTTCCCCAATGGTAGTGTTCAATTAGCTTTCCTATAACTCTTGCCAGCACCTGGACCAATGTATTTCCTTGCATGTTTGAAGAGCATATTTGGTAACAACCCATACATCAATGGCTTTTTCATCAAAAGGGTAATTTGTCTGTGCTTAAGTTGTTGTTGTTTTTTTTTTAACTGGGGGGAGAACAGCCTTTAAGATGTTAAGGCAATATTACAGCCTGGTTGAGGGCAGTCAGTAAGTTTTTTTCTGGAAATCATGTATTTCATTCTGTTGAATATTCCTTTCCTAGCATCAGTTTCTTCGTATTATGGACAGGAATTGCTGACTACAATCAGATAATAAGCAGCTTGACATTTTCTTCTGTATTCCAGAGTATTAGGTACTGTGCAATTTTTATGATTTGCAGCCTCAATATTTTTCATGCTGTTGCGCTAAGAAAGTTGAAACAGCCTGACAAAGCTTCACTGATGGAGTCTGAGACTGATGGCACATACTAGTTTCAAAGTTACCTTAGGAAAGAATGGGAAGGGAAAGAGGAAGACAATGTAAAATTGTTCACAAGTAACCAGCTCGAAAGAGCAGTGATGGGAATACTCTAGGGAAGCATCCTGTCGGATGCCAGAGATGACCAGCTGACCACACTTCTCATAGGAACTCTTTAATATATTTTTCACGGGGACCAACTCAAGTCTCCCTTTGGTTCTTCTGCTTGTGGTGCTTCCAGAATTGGTTCGGATGCCCATGATGACGTGCTGGTGTTTCACAACAGATGTGAAACTTTATCCATGCAAATTATGGAAATGTGTACTGAATTTGTAAATGGCTGGTATCTGATGGGACATTTACCGAGTACCAGGGTAATAAATTAAAATTGAGAGGGGAGAGTTGAGGAGACAAGGAGGGCCAGGAGGAAGGAGCAGTTGGGATACAGGGGAGTGGCTGTCACTGCAGCTCAGGGCAGGGAGGTGATGGACAAGAGAAAGGCAGGATACAAAGCAGCCTTTGAAAAGTGTTGACACTGCCTAAACTTATTTCATAATGTTTAAAAGGAAAGTTCTGAATAGATGTCGTAGCATTTCTATACTGCCAGGCCACAGAATGCCAAGTAAGCTAAAAAGAAAAAAAAAAGAAAAAGAAAAAAAAAGGAAAAAAAAAAGAAAAAAAAAAAAAAAAAGAAAAAAAAAAAAAAAGAAAAAAAAAGTGGTGAGGGGAGAAGAGTTGTTTTTATTTTTCCATAGCAGGGTAAATTTTAGTAAATTTTTGGAATTAGAACAGAATAATAAAAATAACACCCTTTATGATTATGAATCTTTTGATAGAAGCAAGAAAAATTTACTAAAGTGACTGGCTTTCACAGGACTAAAAGTTGTTCACCTGCTTTTGACCTGTAACAAGGTTACTGTTAATGCTCTGAATTTTTGCAGATAACAGTTTGATAGTTGATGTGCTTTGCTCTGAAGTACATTAGATCTTTTTTGATTGTGTTGATATAGGACATAATAATTTTGTTCCTTCATGGTGGGTTCTACAATAAACATTATAGATATAGAATATTTTAAAAGATAATTTCTCATTTACTCCCACTCTAAGATACCTACCAAGAAACAAGTAAATGCTTTTGTATCTCTAGGTTCCAGACTACCTGCCAGATCCTCTGACTTTCTGTGCATTTTAACATCATGTATATTACCAGCCATTTTTTGCTTGGTTCAGTATTTGCACCTGAACTTTATTACCTGTATTAACCAGCCATAGAAATCCCCAACCTAGAATAATTAATTCTTGTGAAGTCACTACTTTAAATGATCAGATTTTCTTCTGCAAGGATTTCTTGATATCTTTTCCTGCCAGCTTTCAAGACAGTGTTGTGTCTCCATCACAAATAGACATAATAAGTCTATTTGAGCTGAGCTTTCAGCTCAACAATTTAGAGAGAATGGAGAGTAAGGGAAGAGTTGAAGGGGGTTAATCACTCTTTCTCACTTTTTATGAGATTCCAGAGAATGTGATTTTGGATACAATGTAGAATGACCATTAAAGAGAGAGATGTTACTTTTCAGACTAGTAAACTGCTGCCTGAAGAGTGAATTTGCTTTACTTCCAGGGTTGTCAGGTGTGCCCTCAGTTTTAAGAAGCATTCAAGTATCAGTAGACGAGTTCTACACTGCTTTGTTTAGTTTTGGGTTGTTTTTGTGGGTTTGTTTGGGTTGTTTTTGTTTTTGTCAGGGTATTAGGTGGTTAGGTTACAGCCATCTTAAAAACCTAGCTCTTAGACTCACTCTTCTTAAATGAACCTGGCTGATACTTATTTTATGAAAAAAAATATGAAGCCAAAACTATATAAAGCCAATATAAACATATTTAGGAAATAATGATGTGAGGATTTTGTGGTTGATTTTGTATTGTACTAATATAAGGCTGAAGAGTAATGGAAGTGGGCAGTAAAATCCCCAGAACTGCCAGTCACTGGCTAGGTTATCAGTGGCCTTTTGTAGATGAGTATTTCCCCATAATGTAAAACAAAATAAGATGCAAATAAAGGAATAGTTTAATCTCTGAGGCTGCAGATTCCATCACAGTTTCTGTAAATATGCATTTGTTGCTTGATAATAATGATTATTGAAGACATTTTATATTAATTCACCTCCAAGCTAGACTACTATTTGTAATTTAGAAGTTTCATTTTTCATTGTAGAACACTGTGCATATGTGCATATGTAGAGCTTTCTATAAATTTTAAGTATTATTAACAGAACAACCTAATAAGGTACAAAGTGATCTCTTACAGTTCTCTTCTGCTCCCTAAGCTACAATTTAAAGGATCCTATATTAAAAAGGGAGATTTGTGCAAGATTTACATGGCAGACCCATGAGTTGTGTTCTCATAATTATTTTTCCATTTCCAGTAAATCAAACGTGGACACATTACTGAACTTTGCTTAGGGGAAAGTATTTTATGATTAGCAACCTCAATTTTTTTCATGCTGCTGCACTAAGAAAGTTGAGACAGCCTGGCAGAGCTTCACTGGTGGAGTCTGAGGCTGATGGCACATATTGGTTTCAAAGTTACATAAATCTTAACTTTTGTTTGGGTTTTTTTGTTTGTTTTGGTTTTTTGTTTGTTTGTCTTTAGAACACACATTGCTTTCCAGATACTTTATTCCCCTTCCTCCTAACTTGTGTTTGTTACTCTTCAAAAAATTGTTTCTATCTTTGCACTCAGAGCTTAGACTTTATTTCTTTTATCTCAATTCACCCATTTGGTTTCAGTTTTAACTAAATTATGGTATCTCTGGCATAGCATATGCAGGTATCCTGTTACATTTCAACTCATTTATTATTTTTCCCCTGACCAAATTGTAGAATACCTTCCTTTTCCCTTGTTCTTCTGTCTGCAGAAGTGTAGCCTCATTCTAGTTATCACATAGATTTTTTTCAGTTTTTTTTTCAAAATATATGTGCTTATATCTCTGTTTGCAATACCATATTTTTCTGCAGGAACTGTATTAGCTTGAATCTTTGGTTTCCAATTCAGTTTTTTTTTTTTTTTGTCTTTTTGTGTTTCTGAGCCCCTTTGAAACTCCCTAGTATATTCACATGGCATCTGTGCACAATACTGAGATTATGTAGGGAACTTCTGATTCATGTTGATATTCTTTGCAATTGAGATGTATTTTTTCTAACTCCTCCCATACCTCACCAATTTAACTAGCCATTAAAATACAGTGCTGTGTAACGATGCTATTCCTAATATCACTGAGGAGTATTATCATATGCATATTGCAATGAGTATTAGCTCCATCTATTTCAGCAGTGTTAGGCAAAAGTATATTTTGTAAAAAGAGTTTAGTATAGTGACAATGTGAGTGAATTCACTCAGGGTCAAGTGATTGCAATAGAAAGTATCCATCAGGATGTGGGAAAATATCCTCTACAAAAAGTACTATTCTCACTGTATGATGAACAAACGGTTTTTACTCCAGTGTAGGTTTTTTCATGATTTGTAATGGACCTACCATTCTGCTGTTTTCTGTTAGTCTATCACTGCACCAAGTAGGAGCTTTCACTGGGTGCAAATATTCCTGAAAACAGGTCTTGTTAGATTTTAGTCATTCTCAGAACTATTATGTGACTATACCAATGCTAATGCAGAAAAAGCAAGAAATTTTATGAAAAGGTGAAGTAAGTATGGAAAAGTCATCAACCTCAGAGCTGATAACAAATAAATTATTGCAGCAGTGCATGTAAGGGAATTTAGTGTGTCCTTCTTTTTCTGAAGACTGGGGACAAAAAAAATATGTCATAATGAACATGATTGGTCCCTGAACTCTATAAAGTAGATGCTATTTTCTCTGAAACCTGTATCAGTGAAGAGCAAGATGCTTCAGCAAAGAGCCTAAATATAAGCTGCTGAGTAGTGTGCAGATACCAAGTTATACCTGCAGGTATTAAAAGTTTGTTTAGCTTTAAATTTTACCATGTGGTTTATACCCACTGATTCGGTCTGTATTTCTGTATGGGTTGAATGGCCAAGATCTGTCTCTCAAGAGATATTTTAGCCATGCTATTGTACCTCAGTGTCCCATAGGAGTAGGGCTGCATGGATTCTTACTGACTGTTACTGGTTGTCCTTTGAACAAGATGACTTTTTTGTTTGACAATATATATTGTTTTATCCTTCTGCCTATTAGTAATTGTGTAATTTCTACTTGTATTAAAAAAATAATTAAATGTATTATGCACTCAAAGTAGCAATTGCACAGGTAAGATTTATGAAATGTGAGAGTTAAGTTTGCAACCTAAGTCCTTATTTGTTCCCTTTGTATAGATGTCTTAATTACCTGAACTTTGAGAAATTTCTCTAGAACACCATCCTAAAGATTTGCATGTATCCTCTCACAGGTGTAGACATACTTCATACTTTTCCAGTGATGTTTATATTCTTGCATACAACCTTGTTGGTTTATGTTATTTGTTATAGAGACAATCAACACAACCTGGTTTGTGAAATGTTCCTATTTTGCTACAATTAGTTATTTCATTACATTAGTTATGAAATAACTAAACAGTTACATTAGTTATTTCATTAAAGAACTAATGTATGATATAAGCACAGCTGGACTCATGAACAGTTGAAAACTGGGTTCAATGACAAGTTTCTTTGAATGAATATTGATCAAAATGTAATTGAAATGTCTGTATAAAATAAACTTCTTACATAATTTATTTTTAGCATTTTATTATATAAGTGTTTGGCCAACTGTTCTATAAAATAATAACCAGTATTTGAGCAAAGAATAAATTGAAGCCAAAAAGTTTAAAAGGGTTGACCACAAAATTCTCTAAATCCACATTGTGGAAACATGTTAAGGAGTAGTCAAAATTGCAAAAAGCCAAGGTTCTCAGAACTCCAAAATTAGATTATTTCAGACAAATAATACAAGAGTTTGGGAGAATTGAAACAAATATTTTCATCTTTACAGAAAGATAAGGAAGACCAGTGGCTAGAGAAAAAAGTACAGGGTAGTAGAGACCACATTATCTTAGAGCATCTTCAATGGACCATGGGTTACGAAGTACAAATTACAGCTGCCAACAGACTGGGTTACTCTGAACCAACATTGTATGAATTCAGCATGCCACCAAAGCCCAACATTATTACAGGTAAGTTAATCCTGTCGTCTTTTCTCTCTGTGAATTATTTCCAAGTCATAGTACAGTGTGCATAATTGAGCACAGCAGTTGGAATGGAAAAACATGAGACTCCAGACTTTATTACCAGCAAAAATTTGAGTCAGAACCCTTAAATGGGATCCTGTCTCCTACTTTTCTCTTAGTAATAAAGTAATTTTTAAGTATAGAAGAAACATTGATTCTTCAACCCTGTTGATGGCACTTAACAAGAAATATGGTATTTAAGATACACTTTGTTTTTCAAGTTGCCTTGTATTGCCTATTGTCTGGTTAAGCAAGTTATTTGCTAGAATTCTTGATTTCAGTCCGACCTCTACATGTGCTTTGAGCTACACAAGTAGTAAAGGCATTTATTTTAGTGTCTGATGAGGCCAAGACTTTTAGATACTGTCTGAAGGATTCACTCTAACATAGTGACCAAACAGTCTTTGATGAGGCCGATTTACAAAATTTGAAATCTATAGAAAATTTGTTCATATTTTTAAGTGTGTAAATAGGAAGGTTTGAAGTTCCATTTAAGAAAAACTGTATTTTAGTTAAGTGAATGTATGAGCTTTAATACTTCCCAATATAAGGCTTTATTATGATGCAACAAGGAAAAGTTTTTTAGCTAACCATAAACCTAAAATAAGCTATTTTCAGAAGTATTGTGGGTAATTTTAATTTTTATAAAGAAAATTCTATGAGGAAGAGATTTCAAACACTTAATTAAAATTATTTGCTACATGTTTAATAATTATTTCCAAATTAGATCAGTATCAGCACTACAGCTTGAAAAATCAGGTTCTAAATCCTCTAACATAGTATTTTCTGACTGTCATTTTTCAAATTGTTAGTGTAATGGAATCAACAAAAAGCTTACCAAATAAATACCGTGGCAAATATATTAAAATGTAAACCATATCAATACCTGTATTTCAATCTGGACACCTGACTAGCGTTGATACAGTGCCGATGAGCTGAAATGAGTCATGGACTAGCATGCCATCAGAAAATTTTTAAATAACTGGCGCTTTTTTTTTTTTGTCTATTTTGAGTTTCCTTCTAATATATTTTCAGGAAAGTTCTCTCAAAATTTTTGCAACATCTTTGAATATTCCATAGCAGTTTGTTTTGTTTTAATATTGGAAGCATCCTTACCTTCTATTTATTGAAAAGAAAACACATTTTTAATACATTCATAGACTCAGATCCAGTTCTAGTAGAAATATTTGTTTTATGCACTTGAATTGAAGTAAAGTTGGTTTGCATCTTGATTGAAATTCAGGGTCTCAATAGGTTCTGCGTACTTGTTTTTAAACAGGCAGGGCCTTGTGATTGTCATGATTCAGAAATAAAATTTCCCATGATTGAAAGAGAAAAGGGAAAAAGAAATGTAGGGAAACTCATTGTCCCAAGGAAATAAAAATATCTGTCAAGTAGAAAAATAAGTAAAAACTTAGGGAAGAGATAATCCATTTTTCAATTTTGCATATTTGAAACAAAAATATTACTTATTTTTCAATATATTCTAACTTTAGCCTTTTATAATTACATAAACTACTCCATACTATCATCACAGCTGCTGTGGTAGAGAAACTTAATTCTCCTCTGTAAATGATAACATAGGTGGTCTCTAGACATTCAAGTAAAAAGTAGCTTAGTTAATTTAATTTTAGAAGATAAAACATTTCTCTCTAAAAACAGTTTTATAGGTGCTTCGGGGCTTTTTCCTTTCAGTGCTCTCCCATAACTTCTAAGTAGTTGCAAGAAGTCTGTTACACTATTTAACTTCAAGTCTTTTTATATGAATCATTACTGCAATTATGGTTGTGGAGCTAATTAGTTTCCTTGACAGCTGTTTTTTCAAAGCCTGAAAAAGAGTGTGAAATTCCCATCATAAGAACATTCTGTAGGCAGTTTTTAAAAGTATGTCAAAAGGCATTTAGAATCAGTGGAACAATAATGTTCATATTCATAAGTCAGCATGATTATCTTGTTTTGAAATGGCATAATATTATAATCACAATATAATATTATGTACATATATACATAATGCTGCAAGAATTTGAATGTAATCTATTAAAACATAATTGATTTTGTGTATAAAATTCTTAAGTATGAGCAGAAAAATTCTGATGGCAGTCAACTCTGATGATGCACTATTTGTTTGAAGCTTTGTTATTAACAGCTAGGTGTCTACAGATGAGTTTTGAAAAGGACATAGGCAGCAAGAGTGAAAGTGGGTAGACTTCTGGATGAAATCTGCATCATTTGCCCTGTGTTCTCTTAGTAGCTACAGTAACTGAGGTTTCCTTTCATATTATTAATGTATTTATTTGAAAAAGCCTTTAAGAGTCCTAAAGGTTTTCATCTGTATTTGCCCAAATTTGTGGCACTTCAGCTGCACAATTTATGTCTGGCTCTAAATTTAAACAGAAATAAATCTGTAGACCCTATGTATGCAATCTCACGGATATTACTTATCCCAAGAGACTTTTATGGTAGTCTATGTATCTTGTTGGTTAACTATATATAACACAATACCCTGGTGAAGTGTGTGCAAGCTAATGCAATAATTCAGAGAACTGAAGGGAGATGTAAGCAAGGATATGTTGGTTGTCCTTCAGTGGGTGCTTAGTAGGGAAATAGAAGTTGTCACAAGAAATAAAATTTTGCTTTTAAATTTTTTAGAAGGAGATTGTTTGTTCTTTCAAAAGCCATTGGCTATTAAGCAGAAGTAGCAATCCCTGGAATAGGAACTGGAAGCCAAAATTTGACTTATGTGAATATACAGCTCCTGAGGGCACTGAATCCACAGCTTCTGCTTCCTAGGGAAGTGTGCAAGTACCAGCTCCTGGCTGCAAGTCAAATTCCATGATAATACAATATGATGATCTTACAGTAATAGTCTTTGGTCTGGGAAGGAGCTTGAGGCTACAAATTGCTCTCTGGCATCAGGGAGGTGCATGCATGAGACAGACATTCCTTTAAATTTTCACAGGGTCGGCCTCAACAGCCTCCAAATGTAGATCTACTTTATTTAATAATGTGTGTTCCTAGGCCTGTAACACAGTATCCATTCACGAGTCACTCATATTTGTGATTAGTTCCTCAGAATTTTAATCCTTTTAATGAAAGCTTCCTGGTTTTCTGAAGGGTTTATCAGTGGAAATTTGTACTGACTTTGAGAAATGCCCAGCAAATCTTCTTAAAACATTCTGCTTTAGATGACTGTATGTATAAAATTATTCTAGTATGTATATACATATATACACATATATATACTAGTGAATATTTTATCTATGTATCTATATATACACCATTTTTCTTCCTACATTTTGGAGTTATTTTTTGTGGTCACAATTCTATATATTTTTTTCACATTTGACTTAGGCATATGAACATGTATTTTAGACCCATGCTGGAGAAAGAGTGATGCAGTCTTAGATGTAGTATTTTGTGTGTTCCAAAATCTCACTAGGGATGTCAGTTAGCAATACTTTCAGGCAGGTACAACTCCAACCTCAGTGTGTTTGCCTCTGACTGAAGTATTTATCACACTTTTATTGCTCATTTGTAATGTTTTATAAAATTTTCTTCTGGCTTGTCTATACTGTTAAGCTTCTAGTCCTGTGGCATTCTCAAAGGAACTTTGTGGTTTAGCTCTTTATCTGTTAGGAGAACATGGACTAAACTCTACAGCCATAAAAACCCCTGGGATCAGGTAAAGTCCATTAGCTCCCAGCTGACTACAGCCCATTTGTATGGGCCCTTGCACTCTTTCTCTAGAGTGAGAAGACAGAGATGCTGTCTTTGTACCCCACAGCTGGTACAAAAGTGTCTAAATCTGTTGTCATTCAAAACCATTACAACTGCAATCTAAAAACACATGCACAGGTTTATATTAAATCTAAAAAGAAGACAGAATGGAATGTGCTAAAAAAGATCCTTCCTGCAAGTAGTAAATATATTTTCTGGACTTACCAGCAGATTTATGAAGGTGCCATTTTCCAAAGGCTCTTATCCAATCAGTGCTGTTACTTTGAAAGGGCAGTAGATATATTAAAAATGGTTTTAAGTTGTGTTTTATCACAGTTTTTTTCTTCTTCACTAGAAGTTAATAACTTGGTTCAGTACTGGGGAAATTATATAAAAGCATTTGGGGTAACAAGAACCTCTTAGATCCATTTTTCTTACTTTGTGATATTGGTTGTTTGAGGCAGGGTTTTTTTTGTTTGTTTCCAATACTGCATGAACCGTGACAGTAATTTTTTTTTAATTTGCATGCCTGAAAATGTTTTAATTCCTTGAAGTTTTTTGTTTTGTTTTGTTTTGGTGCATGTGTACCACTAAACTTTACATCATATAGTTGGAGGTAAAAGAGGGACGATAATACATAGTATTTTTTCTCATCACCACCAAAAGCAAAGATGATAATCACCATGTCAAACATGATTTTGATCAGTAGTTTTAACAAAAATACAATGGGATCTGCAGTGGTCTTGATGTGAATGAAAAATAAAAGTAGCTCTTATTGCTTCAAGTATGTGTGTATATGTTTGAGTTTGCATTTATGTATATACATTTTATGATCTATTACTAAAGCTTTTGAACTATAGAAGTTTTTTGTTAGAATAGTGTTTTGTCAGTGTTTTGTTAGAATAGAAGCTTTTTTCATCCAGAATAGAAGTTTTTTCATCCAGAAGCTCAAAATTACTAATTAGAGCAAAATAGAAACACGTTTCCCTCATTCTCACAGTTTTCTTTCAGGGCAAGTATTTTCCTTAAATTTTTCTCTCAGTCAAGCAATTAGGTGACCTTTTGGGGCTAGAAATAAAAGCTATACAATCCCATCTGTGTAGCTGGGGTAGGTTTTTGTTCCTGTCACCTCTTGCAATCAAAGAGTATATTCCCTTGCTGCACCTTATCTCTCACACCTGTTCAACCCATGGGCTGTGTGGGTGCCCTGGTGCATAGTTTCCCTAGCTCTGAAGGGCATAGGCCCCTTTCTCTGAAGGGTTGACTAGCCCCTGACCATGCATCCACTAAGAGAAGCCAAAAAGGCACCTTCCTCACTCATGTTCTGTTCTCCACCACAGAAGTCACAATTTATTGTGACACATTCCTAACTTCCAAGCTGAACAACTTTTGTGTCCTTTGAAACATTTTCCCTAGATTTTAAATAATTTCCTATCTCTTTTGAATCAGATTTTATGTGATTACAACCAAGCCTCAAGGTCAGGGTATCACATGAGAGCAGGATTGCATGGCCAAGACCTCTGCTGTCATTTCCATTAACCTTTCTTGCCTCGAGAGCATGTTGCTGCCTCTTATTGATCTTGGTATCCAACAGGACCCCCAGGGCCTTTTCTGCAAAGCTGCTTTCCAGCTAGGTGGTCCTTAGCTGTGAACTGGTGACCAGGATTGCTTTTTCCGAAGGGCAGAGATTTGCACTTCCTCTTGTTGAACATCCTGATGTTCCTGTCATCCCATTTCTCTGGCTTGCCAAGGTCCTTCTGGGTGGCAACACAACTGTCTGGTTCCTCAGCCACTCCTCTGAGATGTGTGTCATCAGAAAAGTTACTGAAGGTACTCCGTGCCCCATCACCTAAATCGTTGATGATGTTGAACAGGATTGTAACCCATATTGGCCCCAATTTGGCTCCTGGTACCTATTCTCAACTCTAGGAAAAGTTATGTTTCATCATTAAAAGTTAGATTAGGGGGAATATGGGGACTTTCAATCTTCTTTTGTATTCTCTTTCCATAGAAAAAGCTAGAAAGGCTGCCAATAGGTACTTGAGCCAGGACCAAATGCCATCACTTGTGGCTTACAAATTGCCTGTTTAAATCTCCATTAAAAGGCTGTAGAATATTTCAGGATTGCCCTGATTTTAAGCCTGTGGCTTGTGACTACACTGCCTTTCCGTATGTGTCTGTGTGTCTGTGTGTCTGTGTGTCTGTGTGTCTGTGTACATGCACAAAAATCTATCAGTTTGTGGCTTCTGATAACTTTTGAATGTAGCTGACAATTTCACTAAATTTGTCAGAGAATGAAGACTTCAAAATTAAAACATTCCTGTAATTTCTTAATAAAGTCTTATCTGAGAATAGAAGTAAAATTCTCCGCAGTGCACTAGGCAAAATATTTTATTAAACCTTCACACGCTTCTAACAACTGGAATGATTTGGAAAAGAATAGTTGAAATTTTCTGGCCCTTGATCCTTACTCCAACCTGGACAGCTGCAGTAAATTTAAGCCACAAAAGAAAAAGTAAAAACACAGAAGAAGTTGGAAAGATTTTTCACAGGTAAAATTTCCATTCCACAGATCTGAAATTTTTGACGATAATTAGTGTCTCTTTTGTGTGACTTCGTACATTACTGGATTTCTCAGTCTGCCTCTACAGACCTGACTAGCTAGGGTTTAACTAAATCTAAAATGAAGAACAAAATGCAGGAGTTAAAAAGGAAAGCCTGTGGGATGTCAGTATCCTTGGAGATCTGCTCATATTCCCAAGGCTAGGAAGAGCTGCAGCATTATCCTTGTGAAGTAACCTGACTCATTTTCTCACAGGCTAAAGGATATTGTAATTCCAAAATAAGAATTTGAGAATGAAGGCTTTTGTTTTACTTTTGTTCAGATCGTAATCCCGAGCTAAAAGTGTAAAGTAAATTCTTCAGCCAGTATTGTTGTGATGGAAGAATAATTTTGGTATTTTATTTTCTGAAGATAATAATGAGAATATATGTATCTTTGAGATCTCCTGCTTTGAGAAAAGACTAGTAGGACTAGTCTTGGTAGGACTCAAACCAATCAGATTAATTAATACCTAAAACTTCAGAAAGATAACAGCCCTCACAAAACCTATTTGATTTTGTTTTGCAAAACAGTACTATAATTTGCTGAATAAGAGCCATTTTAATCAAATCCTGGAGGCGATCATTGTTGAAAGTGGTAGGGCATGTTCCTGCTCTAGGCTAAAACCAGCTGTTTGCTCCATCCCCTGCAAAGACTAAAGTTATTTCATTAAAAGGGATAGAAATCCCACTCTAAAATTGATAGAACTTATTTGATGTGAATCAGAGAGAGAGACACAAAGGCTTGCACCATCAAGGACGTTAACAGGAAAAAAATGCACTATTTCTTTATAAAATCTAATTCTTATGGTACAGCTACCACAGACATTTACTACCACTGAATAGCAGAGGAGCAGCAATCAAAGAGCTATTCTTTATTCTCAGAATTTCTGCTTCAAAAGGAATTTATTTTGTTTCTTTTATCATATGAATTTTAGTTTGCTTAATTTTTTTGAATGTTATGAAGAAAAAAGAAAATCACTATAGATGTCAAATGTAGAAGTGCAAGGCCACTCTTTATAAGTATAGTACTCTAATCATTATTTGTTGCAGGTAATTGCTAGCATTATGATGCTTTCTAATTAAAATTAGTGCAAATTAAAAGATTAAATGCTTAAGTATATTTCCTAAAAATATTTAAAATATTAATTATTTAAGTAAATGTGGAAGTTTAATGTGCTCAAGATTTGTGGGTTTTTTTTCCATGAGTATATGGACCAAACTATTTAAGTCTTAAGAAGGGGACTGGTTGCGAATTTTGAAGGACTCAAACACAATATGCATCATTAAAAACACCACAGTGGAAATATGGGTGATGGTGGAATAATGTCCATAATTGTTCTTAGTCTATTTATATATTGCTGCCTTTTCCACTTGATAGTTGTCTACATATGATAGTTCTCACATATCTATTTGTGCAAGAACTGGGATTTGGGTGATAAGCAGATAATGCATTAGTTAAATATTATGCATACAAGACTATATATAGCTTTATAATTTTCATTTGCTTCCATTAGAATTTCTTAAATCAGTTTATAAGCAAGATTAATGCTTATACTGCAAAAGGTTTTATAAATTTTAATTTCTTTTGAAGTATTTTTCAAAATATTATTTTAACACTGATATTAATCACTACCAATATAATTATTGTGTCACTGTAGCCGGAAAAAAAAAAAATCTAGTCAATACTATATATAGTAAATTTGACTGTATTATTTGCCAAAAAGTGAACCTTCACTACAAATATTTGCAGAAAAAGTATTTTCAAACTTTGTAATTTTAACCAGACATAGTGTGAGGTTGTGAATGTCTAAGAAGCTACTTTGTTCCCACCCTAGTGTCAAAGCCAATATCGAATTACCCAGCTTCGTGTGCTAATTGCATGGGTCATTCATATATTAAATTGGACCTGTGTCCGTATTATTGAAGCCAGTTTTCATGATGGCCCATCGTGAACTCCTACAATAATTCAGGAACAAGATAAAGCCATTAGCAAGGAGAAACAGATAAACAAGTTTGTCTCTTCTTGTATATGATTGGAATCTTCTTATTGTGTAATTATTGAAAGCAGTTCTTGTTTCTCCTTTCAGCCTATGGGCTGGTGTTTCTCCTTGCTTTTAATACTCCTTGCTTTAAATAGTAGTTACTAGTGCTGATTGGTGCTACATGGCAGTTTTGTGAGTTCCAAGTACCTCCAACACAAAAGTCAAAATTGTATTTAGGTTGGGCTTGGCTGAATGGTCTCAAGGGAAAGCAAGAAACACACTTCAGGTTAAGCACTTAATAAATTGTTTTAAAATTAGACCAAACAGTTTGCTACTTTGACTGCTGGAGAGGACCACATTGCTACTATGGAGGTACACCTTTTCAAAGTTTTAGTGCTATATTATACAGATTTGGTCGGGGTACTTCAATGGTTGCCATTCCATCTATGCTTTAATCATAATTTGATGTTTCTGTTAGAGTAACATTTTTCAAGTGACTGTCTTTGCCCCAATGTAATTTTTTTTTCTCTTTTTTCTTTCCTACTGTCACTTTTTTTTTTTTTTCCTTTCGATACTTTCTTTTTCATGTTGGCTCAACTTTTCCACATTTTTTAATAAAATTTACTTCTTTTTCACACTCTTGATTTTCTATAACAATTCTTATCTACACAGACAGATGCTGTGAAGCTACTAGACGTGAAAATGGAGGCCAGTCCCTGCAGCTGAACGCTGCTGTTTTCTCTTTCATTGCAGTCATGAGTTCCTGGTGCATGTTTTTATACTGTTGATGATAAGGCAAGAGATCTGTATTCTTCCTATCTCTCTTAGTTTTTTTATTTGTGGGAAAATAAACACACATCTTAAAAATTTGTACTTTTCTACAGCTCTTCCAAGATTTCCATTCCTAATCAAGATCCTAAATAGTGTAATTACTTCAGTCTGTGTGTGCAAAAAATTCTTCATTGGGCTTTTGGAAGCCTGGTGAGTTTTGTGAAAAATTCAGCAGGTAATGCTTGACACTCCAGTCTGACAGAACATGGAGAATCTGACTTACTGATTTTGTTTAACGTGATTTGATTCTATTTTCTCAACTAGATTTTGATTTAAGAAATCCATGCAGAGACCTTACCACTGTCAGTGGCATGTTTTTCCAGGTACACCACCAATTCATCTTTCAGGAGAATATTTTCATTTTGTATTAAACCATTGCGAGGGGTTGTCCTTGCACTGGTTCCTGACACAAGGTACTTAAAATTTTATGCTTAATAAAAAATTGTTCACGTCAAGGCTGGATGGAGTCCTGAGAAACCTGGTCTAGTGGAAGGTGTCTCTGCCCACAGCAGAGGGTTGGATGATCTTTAAGGCCCCTCCCAGCCCAGGCCATTCTATGGTTCTGTGAATACAGACATGTTTTGTACTTTCTAATGGATTTTAACAAGCATGTCTTCTCTACCTAATTATTTATGAATTGTTTTAGTTGGCAGTGTTTAATTTCAAATTCTTTTTCTGTGCCTCACCACTGCCATGCCTCAGCACATAAAAAAGGTCCTTACCCAACAGTTACTTGTTGTGACTGCAAAGCTGCCACATTTAATTTCATGGCATCTGTTGGACTTGGAAGCTCCAGGGGTTCAATTCTGACCTGTAGTAAAAATGGTAAAGGATTTTTTCCTATTTTACATATTGAAAGCATGGCTTATGAGTGCTCCAGCAGTGCGTGTAAAACCTCAGGAAAAAGATTTTATTCGATAATAGTATATATAGATATTTTATTTGCATAATTGATTTTAAAATTGATGTCGTTATCTAGGGGTACGGTTCATTTCCCTGTTGCACACAGAATAACCTGAGAAAGCAATGCACTTTAAAGCTAAGGTAAAATTAAATATTTATTTTCAGGCGGTTCCCTTCAAATTGTCACTAATTATAACAAACATGATAAATTAACTGTGTGTGTTGATTTTTTTATTCCTTATAGTTATTCCTTTTGGGATCTAAAATAATTACCTTACAAATTGGAAATCAATTGGTCAGATTTAAGTATCTGTATATCTTCACTCAGACGATTTTCCTATTTCTAATAAATATTGATTATGATTATTTTTGCCAGTTTTGAAATATTTTTTGAAGTCTTTACTTTAGGTCATCATTAATGAAACCTCTTCTCATCTAAACCAGCTAACAGACATTTTAGAAAATTGGACTATGTCACCAGTAGGATGCCTTCAGAACGTATGTGTGTAAGTCTACAGACTAATTTATTGACAGAAGTACTTTTTTAAATAATTCACATAATTAGTGTAATGAAGTAGCTGGAATTGAAAAGATTGCCATCTAGAAAACATTGGTTTCATTGTGATCTGCAGAAAAGCTCTCATTGTGATGTCAAGCCACTGTTCCATCCATGGCCCTTGCCACTATGTACTGTCACTTTCACTTAATGTCATGACATTACTTGGAAATTAATTACATTGATGAGTGCCTGACATACTATGGTAAAGAAAGACATTTTCTCTTCTAATTTCATAGGAGATGAAACTTTGGATTCCTATTTAGGATCAGTCAGGAGAAAGTCCATTTTCCATGCACAAACAATAGGTATTGACTTTGTAATTTAGTTGCGTAGGTGTTCTCCCAACATATACTATTTATTTTTTAAATGATTAAGTGTTTATCAAACCAATAGATGTAACTAACGAAGGCTAGATAATATTTTTAATGAAACTTTTCAGGTAACTATGTTGCAGCGGATTTGGAATTGCTACCTACACACAGGTTACCAAAAACTTTCAGATCTGAGAATATATTTTTAATTGAGTATAACTTGGAAAAGTGCTGTTGCTAATGCTAAATTTATTTTTATTGAAAGGATCACCTTGGGCAGGAACTTTTGCAAGAGGTTTTATTTTTTTTTTTCTTACCATTTCAAAAATCAAGAGAGTGAAAATATTTGATTTTACCTCTATTGTAACTATTGCCTTCTGTGTTAACAAAACAACAATACTGCAAGGATATCTCTACTTACCACACAAGAACTGATGATTGGCTAATATTTAATAAGTAGATGCTGTAGTAGATGCTAAGGGGAAAAGAAACCCACAGTACAAACACACTTCAAACTACTGCTGGGAGATCTTTTTCAGTCTGCAGGAGCTCAGTCATGCACAAACACTGGGCCTCCCTTTTGCTCCAGGGTAGCAGCAATTTCTTTCTAGGGCTCCTCTTTGCAGTCACATCCCTTTTGCATTCTGATCCCACTGTATGACAGGCACTGCATGAACATGAGGGAACAGAATCTTCTCTTGTGGACACATAGTTGCTGTTCTGAACAGTAAAGAAAACCAGACTGCAGATCCAATCAAAACTAATGAACACCTGCCACTGGATTAAAGAGTCTTGAGTAACACATTGTCTCAAAACTGAAAAATGAAATGGGTTTATAAGTTTGCACAGACAGTCTGATCCCAGTATTTCCCAGTATTTTCCTAATTTTCTGAAATTTGAAACTTTAATGCTATTCTATTAAGTGTTGTCTAACATTTTTCATATTTTCACTTTCCACATATTTGTCACTTTTCTTTTCTTTTCTTTTCTTTTCTTTTCTTTTCTTTTCTTTTCTTTTCTTTTATTTTCTTTTCTTTTCTTTTCTTTTCTTTTCTTTTCTTTTCTTTTCTTTTATTTTCTTTTATTTTATTTTTTTTCTTTTATTTTATTTTCTTTTATTTTATTTTCTTTTTTAATAAAGCGAGACAGGACACTACTACAGGTATGCAGAAAAGCAGGAAAATTAAAATTCCCATGTCATTTTTCTATTCTGGTAAGACATTTGAAGAGCTCTTTACAAGCTATAGTTTATTATCTTAGCAAGTCATTCTAACATTGCAGATAAGTATAGAAGAAGACAAGATAGGGATTAGGGCACAGAGACTGATCAACTGTGAACTCTCCAAACATACTGTGAAGGAGATAATGAAGAGCCTTGAGAAATTTTAGCAGCTAAATATACATTATGAATGGCAAGTTGGCTTTTATCCTCAGTGTCACAATGCCAGTGGGATAAAGAGACAAATTTGGATCACTTATCTCTTTTTCCAACTGAAAGCTTGGCTTTGGCTGGGAACTATATAAATTTGTTCCATTAAGTGAGAGAAATTTGGGTCTGCTTCAATTTAACTTATTCTGTGCTTTGTATTCTGAGGTTATCAAGTACTTTGAATGTGATCCTTTTCTTTTGGCCTTTCTCTTCCCATCAAATTCCAAAGAGAATGAGTTAAACTGATATTATGGGGATTATGTGACTGCAGATCCAGGCAGTTCTGAGCAGTGACCCAAACCTCTGTAATAAGAAAGAAAAAGTGGAACAGGATATCTTCCTTGGTTTGCCATATATCTCCTCAAATGAATAACTAATACACCTTTATTTTTTACCTTATAAGTGTTTTGTAATTGTATCTTTAAAAACAATGAGAACAAGGTTATTTCACAGTATTTTGTACAATCTGTGGGAATATTCAGATTTTGAAATCTTGTCTTCTTACAGACAAGAATGAGAAAAAAATGAACAGAGACATTTTCAAATTAAATTATAATTCATAGGTATAGACTGAACAGCTTAAAATTGTAATTTAAGCTCTATTAAAATGATAAATATGTCTTCACAAATTGAATTCAATATATTTCTGACATTAGTATTTAATGTTAGATAAGTAAATTTGTTCCTTTAAATGTTGAAATGGTAAAAGAGATTTTAGGTCTTATGACTGACAGTGTGAAATGTTACCATTTTTTAACATTGTCACATATTTTGAAATGCTAATATTAAACTGTCTGTAAGACTACAGTCCTAAAATATTCTATGCTGATCTTATGCTTTAAATCCAAATTAGTGGCACAGAAACTTAAAAAGGATAATGATTATTCTGTGATATAGCAGTATATCTCTAAGGAACGGTATTTTTAAAATGTTCTGATATACAACCTTTAGAGTCTAAGGCTGGCTTCTTTCCTAATCTGATTTTATTTGTTGTCTTTCCTCTTTTCAGAGTTTTGACAAGTTCCTAACATATAAAATTGTTCACAAACCAAAGTATTTACATAATGCAACTTCAAAAGTGACCCTTTATTTACTGCAGTAGGGTTATTAGAATATAAATTGTTGTCTCTCTAAACAGGAAAAATATTACCCAGAAATAGACATGCATATTGCAAACATTGGAAATAAAATATAACTTCTGAGTTGTTTTGTGAGGTGTACAAAACATACTGTTACCAAATTAAAAAAATAACATTCCATTTAATTATTTTGTAAAAGTATTAAGACAAAGCACTGATGCAAAAAATATGATATGCATGTGAGTAATATTTATTTAAAAGATTAACAGATATGGTAGTTTAATTATACACCTAGCCTTGTGACTAATTCTCAGTTAGTTTTCACGGTCTTACCATGTACTCTCTTTTCATCATGGAAACCTGAATAGGCACCACTTAAATGTGTATGCAGATGTGAAATTAACTAATTAAGCCTGAAAAATAGGGTTTTTTGGGTGGTGGGGGGTTTTTTTGGTTTTGGTTTGGTTTGGTTTTGGTTTTTTTGTTTGTTGGTTTGGTTTTTTTTTTTTTTTTGTTTTTTTTTTTTTTTTTTTTTTTTTTTTTTTTTTTTTTTTTTAATGACATAATGGAGATTTGTATGCAATTTGTGATTGTGCTAATAGTGGCCAATTCTCTATCTATTGTTTAGTATGTTGATGATTTCTGATTGTTCATTTTTTTAGGAATTTTAGGAGCAAAGGAAAAAAAAGAAAACCATTACTTTTAGGATGCAAGTTGAATATTATATAGAGATATGTAGCTTCTGAGGTCTATAATGGCATAACTGAAATCTTTCCTTCATTTAGGGCTCATTGTTGCTTATCACATTTACGTAATTAATTCATTTTCTTCAGGCATATAAGGAATGTTCAGTTTTCAATTGCTAGTTATTTGTCAGACATAATGTATAAGTGATGGAAGATCACCTTTCCCCTCTAATGTCAATGACACCTTAATATAAAGCTGATGGCATCAAACACCAAGTGTAGAGATCAACCAAACTTGCCTGCTTAGAAACCGTACCTGTATATAAACTGTATACTTGAGAGATATGCTAAGTTTAGATATTTTACAACTAGAGCAAGAAATTGAGGTAGGAATATCCGTTTTTGTTCATTTATTATAGGGTCTGAAGTCCCAAGAAGCTGTGGTAGTATGGCTTGCTGCCATACTATCATTAGGTTGTATGATACTCTTATTAAAAGTTCTGTATATTTATTTTACATGTTTAACATTTTTGTAGAGGCAATTTCTAGTGCATATTTTATTTACATAAAATTTTAATTTTAATGCATGTATTAAGTCCCCATAATAGAAGCAAAGTAAATCTTTCTCAGTGTACATTTCCAACAGAATTACAAATGAAAATACATCCAATGTAGTAAAAACTAATTCTGTGAAAAATATTGGATACACTGCAACATCTGTTTCTGTTTTCAAAAACAGTGTGAAAGGCAAGGAAGAAAACCCTGGATTTAAAGTAGTTAATTTTAATTTGTGAAACATTGCTTATTTTTATCTCATTCATAATTTCCTACCATTTTGCTCCACTGATTTTTTCATGCATGCTGCACTTGTTGTCATCTCTGCTTTCTTCCTGAAGAATGTGTGCATGGTGTAACTGTGATGTCCTCCAGAACCTTTCCAAACACAATGTCAAGAAATGTATGTAACTTTGTGTCTTTCATCTGTTGTTCAAAATTCTTTTTAGTTCATGCAATTTCTGTCTTCATTTTTCATAATAAAGAAAATTTACTTAAAGCATTTCTATCTCTATTTTCTTTATTGCTGATAAATGCTCTTTTTTTCTTGTACTATCTACATGATGTATTTTGTATCTGGAGAGATGTTTTTAACATTATATCTGTATTTTTTCTAGTGTTTTTTCCAATAGTGAATATGAAAGAAACCCCAAGCAAACAAAAAACCAAAACCCAAACCCAAACCAAACCAACCAAGCAAACAAAAAAGAAACAGAAATAAACAAAAACAAACAAACAAACAAGGAAACAAAAAATTCACCCCAAACATCAAAGTCGCTAAAATTAGAATTTGTGAATTTTAGGTTTGGTTCATATAGTGGCTGCCATGCTACTGCACTAGTGAAACAAGTATGTGCAATGTCTGTATAATATGCACCCTGAGCTTGATCCATTCTGATACAATCTGCCTGATTGAAATTGTATCCCCAAAGGCAGATGTTTTAATACTGGGAAAAGCTATACCCTACTGAGAAAGACTCTGCTGGAAGTTGCAGTTGTAGCAGTCAAACATTTTAAAGTAAAAACATGCACCATATACTGGCAGCACTTATAATATTAAACTGCTCTTTTTGTAGCTAATGCTATAAAATAATTATATATTTAAGATATGATTCTAAGTATTACTTCTTAAAACTTGAATTTACATACATCTTAAAAAAAACTTGTCAAATGTGAAATATTCTCTCAATTTAAATCCCAAGATAGTTTGACTCTTTTTCAGACCTCCTTGCTACAATACTCTACTTATAGTTGTCATCCACTATAAAGATGCAAAAAAATCCCATATCTCTGTGGTATGTGCATGTCATGATTTTGAATTCTCCTAAATGAAGAAATTAAAATAATTTATCTTTTTTGTAATAGCAGTACTGGAACCACACAACTGTATGTTCTCAATTCTCACGTCAATCTTAATTAATCTGCAGAGGTTCTTAAAAAACTTCTCCAAGAAACGTGTTCAGTAAATCTGCTGTCAGTTTGAGTCAAGGAAACTGGGATACAGAAACTTATTTTCCCAAGTCTATTGAAAACCAAAACCTGTGTGCCGTGCTGACGCCATGAACCTACAGTGCTGTCTTTCCCTCTCAAGACACAGGAGGAGTGGGATCTCTCTGCCTGCATTTTTTCTGGGGTTTCCCATGGAAGGAGACTATGATGACTGAGTAAATACATGGAAAAAGCAGCAGTAGCTGTAACTGGCTAACTCATTGGGGATATTAGAAATGTTCCTGCACTCTGCTTGGGGATAGTTTGATTATGCAAAGAATCTCTTTTTAAAACTTTGCTTAAAAAATAGTAAATGACAACTGCAGAGAACATTTTCTCAACACAGTATGCTTTTTCTAGTAAGGAAATGGTGTTTTTCTGTCCTTTCCCTTGTTATCCCTCAATGGTCATGGACAAGACACTATTGCCAGAAACACTCAAACTGCTATTTATATTACATTTCTTTTATTTAGCTATTGCATGTATGTCTATTGAGACACTTTCCTATGAAAAATGTTGTAAAAGGCCGTTAGAGTAAATGAGAACTCAAGTCCTGCTTACTCAGTATCCTGAGAGAATCATAATACAAGACATTTTCCTGTGAAATTTAAAGGCAAAAATCCATTTCAGAAAACTTGTTGGCAAGAGGATCTCAGCCATAATGAAGAAAAATTCCTTCACTTAGATAAGTGTCAGAAAAGTACAATCTTTTAGACACACTTATTTCAGTAGCTCACATCTGTATAAATGATAGTCCTGATGGCATCACAAGGCTCCCCTGACTCACTCCAGCTCAGACTTCATCAGAGATGGGAGACAATGAAGATCTGTCACTTATGAGTAGAAGAAAGGTAGAGGAAGCCAGTAGTACTGTCCCCTTATTTTTCAAAATTGTATGTCAAGTATATCTGTCAGAAAATATTAATCAGTCGTGCAACTTAGAGCACACATCCATGTGCTTATCCCCTGCCCCTCATCAGTATCTGTCCTAGCCAAGATTTAAAGGAAAAAACACTGAGGAAGAAAAAAACATTACAATTAATGTCGTTTACAGCCTTTTTAGCATCTTCTATCCCATTAAGGAATGGGATAGAAAAGAATGTTCCTTACTGTCACATTCTCTTTTGCATCAAACAGTTCTCCAGTAGATGCTGCATAGAATCCTAATGATTTCTTGCAAGCTGATGTTGCAAATGTAGTGATTTGTTTATTTCATTTGAAGGAACACATGATGCTTCTAGGCACTTACCTGGCTCAAAAGAAAAGTTTTATTGATACAAATTGCTAAAAGCAGGTCATGCAGCTCTGGATGTGGCAGCCAAAGTATTGGAGCTTCTTTGGGTAGAGGGGAGGGATCATTGGCTCTTTACTTCTTTTGGTCATGGCCTGCCACTGTTTTACTGTTAACTGGTGGAAAAATTTATAGAGCCATTTAATTTTTTGAAACGGCATTAAAATTGTTTTCAATACTCATCAATGAATACAAAATTTTAAGACCTATATTTTCTGTCTTTTTAGAGCTTTTGAATAAGTATATGCATTTTGTAAGCTATTGAGTCTAGGAGAAGTTCCAAATCAGATATAAAACCAAAGACAGTATTCAGAGGCTGTCATGCTTGGGCATATTTGTAAGGGTCAATACAAAAGTGTGGTTCAACTTGATAAACAAGAATGCTTCTTTTCCTGCCATGACCCAGTGCAGTATTTCAATTTCACCCTCTAGTTAGTTCATAATTTTTACTTTTGATTGAGAGCAGTTTACTTTATCTTCTGACTGTCTTGAAAGAAAGCAGAAATGTATCATAACTCAGCACCTTGCACATGTAGCTGTCAGATGTTACCCTATAAGCTAGGAAAGTATTTTATAGCATTGCTTTATTTTCCTTAAAAACTCAAATTACTGTAAAAGGGAGGTTTGGTTAATCATTTGTCTTTCATCCTAACTTCAATCCACGCCTGCTAAGGAGGAGGGAAGGGAATAATGCACAAGAAGTTGCTAACTTGTTTTCCTCCCAACAAAACTTAGTATCACTGAAGGTGTGAAAGAGGCATGTGGATGTCAACTTATCCAGCCCCCCAGCTCACAGGAGAGTACTAGTTATAAAGCTTGCAATTATTAATTTGCCGTAGCAGTAATTGAATATCTACAATGTGATTCTGTAAGAGCATAGAGAAATTCTGCCACCTGAAAGAGCATAGTTTCCTGTAACATCATTGATTGTCAGGTGGTATGTTGATGTTGCATGTTTTGATCCTGTGCAGAAGCAAAAGCTTTTTTTTGGCCACGTATAAAGCATACCTGTGCACTGGACAGGTTGCCCAGAGAAGCTGTGGATGTCCCAGCCCTGGAAGTGTTCAAGGCCAGGTTAGATGGGGCTTGGGACAACCTGGTGTAGCAGGAGGTGTCCCTCCCCATCACAGGGAATGTATGTATGTAATGAGATGAACTTTTAGGTTCCTTCTAACCCAAATTATTCTCTGATTCTGTACACACACATGGATGGAGATTCTCCCTTTTGAACTGCCTCCCTTAGAGTATGTGGTTCAGAACCCTTACAGGAATTTAGTCTGAATTTAACATTTGAGAGTCCAGAAAATTAATCTTTTCACATAGTTCTTTTCACTGGAAAATTCTGTTTTACTTGCCAAAGCTCTTCATTCTTCTTTCTTATCAAATAAGGATTCCTGCAAAAAATTTCAATTATCTCATTAGAAATCATTAGAAACATAACTTATTCAATAAGAGAGAACTTGAAAATTGCCAAAAATTTCAATGGCATTTGAAGAAACTTGCTTTGGGATTTTTTTTTTAATTTATTTTTACATTCTTGAAAGTTTTTTTTAATCTTATTTCTATAAGTATTCATGGATGAGCACTTATTTGAAGAAGTAAATTTAAAAAATGTGTTTAAAATTGTCAGTTTCCTTCTTCATCATGGCAAGGTGTTACATTTTTTTATGCCACATTCTGTATAACAAAACCATATCCTTTTAAATTTAGCATATTTTTAACAAATTCTAATTAAAATTCATTGAGACCTATGGAACTTATACTTTCCTTCCCCCCCCCCCCCCCCCCCGTTTTGTGGTTTTTTTTTTTTTTTTTTTTTTTTTTTTTTTTTTTTTTTTTTTTAATTTTAGAGCACAAAGTAGAGCTACTACTTTGAGTTTGTTCGGTACATACTGGGGGAAACTGTAAAAACCCCAAATATTTAAAATAGCTTATTTAATGAAACAATAATAACAATAAAAATAATTTAATTTAATTTAAGGCAACACTTTTTGATAACAAAGTTGCTATTCAAAGTTGGTGGGAATGCTGTTTGCAGTATGACATTAATATTTCATCCAGTCACAGAATTAGAACTTCTGTTGATGTCATAATATATAAAGAAAAAAATCACTTTTTTTTAAGAATTAGATGTATGTTAGGATGTTATTTTTGAAACCAGTGAGGAAAGGCCTTAATCTGCTTTAATAGTTACTGGAATTAGTTTTGCAGCTGACTTCAGTGGGAGCAGATAAGCAAGTATAAAATCAAAGCAATTTAAGAAAGAACAGAATTAAGCCACAGATGAACTCCTAAAAAATAATTTTGTACATTTTCATTAAGATTAAAGATAAACCATAACACAGATGAACAAGACAGTCTAGTTTCTATATGTTTTCAGAAGTAAATAAGCTCCTCAGACAGGTGAAAAGGCAGATTATAGCCATGTTTCTCACCCTATCACTGGATTTGGCCACATTCCTGTCACTCTTTGGGGTGCCGGAGATAAAGGAGAGAAATGTTGGAAAAATGTTTACACTTTTAAGAAATCAGACTTACAAAACAGAAACCTGCAGGAACAAAAAGGTTTCAATTAGGAAGAAAAAATGACTTGGGACTGGTGCATCAGTAGTAAGCATGGGGAATGCTAAATGTAAAGGAAACCATCAGCCGTGAAGAGATGGAGAAATACGCGTCAGTCAGATATCTCAGGTATCTCAGATATATCACCCATATGAAGAAAATTAAAAATGCAGAACAGAGTGTCCCACACAGCTATGGCAAATATTATACAAAGGAGCAATATTGTGACTGTAAACATTTCCTTCACTTGCCAGTGAAGATATTGTGTAGACATTTCTGTCCCCGAATTACATTTAATTAGAATGGGAACCTTGCCATTTCACAATGTTCCAAGGAAAATGCTGTTGACATCAGTGGAAAATATATCTCTTCATAGTAAAAACGTATTAATATTTCATTAAGAAAAAAACTCCTAAAACTAAACCAGAAAAAAACACTGAATTTCTTTCAAAACTTACATTAAATGACCCTAATTTTTCTCCTTTATGTTCTAGCTGGTGATTGAGAAAGTACAGAGATTCATTGTATTAAGTCTCTAAACCTGACTATGGAATTTACTTTTATTATAACAATTGAAATATATGAGCTTTTTAATAAACTGGAATTATACAACTACTTACATCTTCCTTACAGTTCATTCTGATGAACAAAAATTACTGGAGGTTACAAAAGAATTCACCAAATATGTGGGTGGATATAGGGATAAAGTGAGTTTTGAAAGATATATCAGAAAGTGTAAGAAATATTTAAGTAGTAATGGTATTTTTAAAAAAGGAAAAAAAAAAATTAAAAGGTCAATTTCCAACATTGCTGATGGGGAAATGCATAAATGATACATCATTTCATTGCTGCACCATTATTTTTCTAATTTATGTATTGGGTTTTAAGTCTTTCTGAACAAAGGAAAATAACTTTGAAATAATATCTCTCTGTTTTTCTGCTTATCCATCCATGGAAATATAGACATTGAATTCTAACTTGTATAATAACATTGTGAAGATCATTTCTGTAACAAAGCAACCTATACAATAGACAATTAAGTCAATTGCTTATGAAGTAAAATGTGCTCCTTCCTTTGAAAAAAGTTTTTATTTTTCCATTTTAGAGTTCTAAAGAAAGACTAGAAAGTGAATATATATTTATTGATTTAGAATAGCTTTCAAATTACAGTTGAAGTGGTAAAGATATTATCACTAAAATTATTTAAGCAGAAATATGAAAGCTTAAATGCTGTGCTTAATCTGAAAACAATCTATAGTGTATAGGGGAGTTGGAAGAGAAAGAAGAGGAAGATGATATTAGTAACCCAATTAAAATATTTATATCATGTTACATTATATAATGGTTTGGTGTCTGTTACAACAGTATTCAAGTAATATCCAGGTCAGAATAATCTTGCTCCTATTTTGGCAACAGGCAGAGCAGCAGATGGAAATGTCCCAGTGAGAGGTGCCGACTCAGGCACCGCTCCAGGGCATGGGAGCTCCAGGGAAGCAATGCTGGTGTGCAACACCCAAGGGCAAACACACCCAGTTCCACTCCCCTCGGGTTTACTCAGCAGGGTCTCACACCAGGAAATTGCCACTGGCCAATTTCTGAGCTAGTTTGGCATCTTCTTGAATTAGCTGGGTGCATGAGTCTTTACTGAGATAGGTTTTTTCCCCTTAGATAATGATCAGATACAAATCCTCACCTCTCTAAGCCTCATCTGAGTTCACAGACTCCTGAGAATCACAGTATTCAAAAGGGTTTGTATCATTGCTGTCATGGGAATATAAAGCGAGGCAAAACATTAAAATATTTTTTGTGATTTGTGATGAAGTAAAATTAGCTAAACATCAGCTCTCATAATTCAAACACAGAAAGAAGGTCAGGTGTGGAATATGTTTATTTTCAAGTGTATGATTGCATTTTCAAGGTACAAGACTAAACAAGATGAGGTCCTAACCCTATAATCATTTGATGATACGCATATATTCCTGCATATTAAATTATTTAAGACTAAGTGTGTGCAACTGTTAGCAGATTAAATAGCTTGAATTAAGTTATTTTTCACTTTATTTTAATTCAGAAAATTACAAGAATAAATATTGATTTGTCAGTCTCTTAAACCTTTCAGTAATTCTGCTTAGCACCAATGCTAATTAATGGTAATTGAAATGTAGAAAAGACACCTTATATCAATGTTCATGTTGAACACTGAAAATGTTTTCCTTAGGCTGATTATTGATACTCTTAGTCATGGAATGTTAAGATGTGATATTGGCTATTAAGTAACGCCATTTATGTTCTGTGAACTTTCTGGAATTTTGGCACTGGGAAAATATTATGCAGAAGAAATGCGGGTTTTTGTGATTTTAATCAGGTACTATATATGGTTAATCATCAGGACTGCTTATTTCCAATAATTTCTGAATGGTTCATTCCTAAAAATTCTTTACTCTCCAGACCAACAGTTTAGAGAATGATATTTTAGGATTAGTGTTATTAATAAGTCTTAATTTTCTTTCCTTCAAGACACTCTCTTTAATGGTCTTGGACTTGGTGCTGTCATTGGCCTGGGAGTGGCAGCCCTTTTGTTAATCCTGGTAGTGACTGATGTTAGCTGCTTCTTTGTACGACAATGTGGATTGCTCATGTGCATCACCAGGAGGATCTGTGGGAAAAAGAGTGGCTCAAGTGGAAAAAGTAAAGAACTGGAAGAAGGAAAAGCTGCTTACTTGTGAGTATTAATCATGTGTGTTGGAAACGTCCTTAAAAGAAAAATTTGGCTGTCCAACTTACATTAACTTTATGGCCATTTTGTGGTGTCAGAAAGAGCATTAATAAAATGCTTCTACTACCTGGAATAGTGTTCCTCTGAAGTTTGTAGAGTTTTTTATTGCCTTTAAAAGAAAAGTTGAGACACAAAAAAGGAATGTACTGTAGCTCAGTTTAGGATGACCTCTTTGTCCAGCTTGACACAAAGGAAATCAATTGTAATTCATTACTACTTATAGACACAGATTTGGTTCATGAGAAGCAGGTAATGGATGATTGTAACTCCATTTCTGCAAAACCATCTTTGAGCTGCGAACATCCAAAAACTTAGCCTATGGCTGTGACAGTGCCAGTAAATCCAGGAGTGAAGGACATAGTATTATAGAAAATCCGTGAGAGAGTTTTTCTTCTTAGATATAGTGTTTGATGGAAAATCTTGATTCTTGTCTGTAGACTTTAGGAATGAAAGGTCTTGCTGATTTTTTTTTTTTCGATGGGAGTGCTGAGTTGGATGTGGGTGAAATGGTGGTGAGTGATTGTTCTTCATAGCAACAGCCAATGATTGCTAACATGAGTGGGAAATAAACAATACTGATTCTCATAAATGCTCTTCTGTAGTGGCTACTCCATCACACAAATGTGAAAGAACTGATCGTTGATGTGAAAATATGATCTCTTAAATTATTAGAGTGGATAGTGAGAGCTCTGGCAAAACAGTTCAAGTACTGATTGCATAAAATAATCACACTTACGAGATGTGACATTTATTGAGTTTTCAATAGGTAAACTGGAAATAAGATAACTTATGGACCTTCATTTGAAACATTTCTCTTTTTTTACAAGAAAAAGTGTAATTACCTCATCCTGTTCATCAGGTAGGCAACTTGCACCTGCATTGTAATATTTGTGAGAATGCTGTCTGCGTGTGGCTTAAATAACATTTGCTGGTCCAACTGGTATGTGCCCCTCCCAATACTCAGGCCTTGCAGTTCATTGTCCTTCAGCTTCCTAGATCGCATCCATCTTCAGATGGATGTAGAGCACACTAGACCTTGCAGGCCTCATTATTCATAGGTGAGCAGGTGTCTCCATTGCCAGCCGTGGAGGTAAGTGCCTTTTTGGGGTTTAATTCTGGCTGTTTGGTTTCAGGCTGTATCTTTCTTAGGTAACTTGACTAAATGTCTTGGTTGGGTTCTTCTTAAAAGAGGCGCCATTTCAGAGACAACTCCACAGAGCGAAACCAGTTGTGAGAGAACACAACTGTATGTATATCAAATAATGCTTCTAAATAGAAATATATGACATAAAATAGGTGCTTCCTAATTCTCCACATCTGACAGTGAGAGAAAGACTAGCAGTGTTTTTTTTCCATTGTGTGAAGCCAGCTTGTCTGGATCAATAGAACCAAGATGTGAAGCTTCTGGCACTGACTCAGCTGTACTTTCCTATTGAGCACAGCCCTTCAGTTTATGCTTTAGTTTCCCATTCAAGGAGTGGCCAACTATATATTGGTGTACAGACCTTCCGAATGGGAAGGTCGTAGGGAGATAAAGTTGGAAATGCCACTTGACAGCAGTTTATACCTTGTTATCAACATCTTATAATCAAATGCCATTCCATGCTGTCACAAAAAATATCGAAGTGGTCACTTGATAATAATTTTTCTGTTGCACTTCTTTTGCAAGACCAACTATGTTATTTAATCATATTACTTTACTGGTCAGACTGGTCTTCAGTCAGACAGACCTTAAAATATTTGGGACAGTTCTTATTTTGGCCAACTCTGCATTAATAAACTGTCAGACTTAACTTCCAGGACAGATTTGAAGAGTCAACATTTAAATTTATATAATGGCAACTAATATTCCCTAAAATTCACTGACATTTTCAGTTTAAATATGCTAGTTTTCATTCTGGATTTTTGGGTGGTTTATGATATGGTTCTTGGTGTCATTTAGATTGTAGGATATAGATATATATAGATACAGATATAGATATAGATAGTAGATAATAGATAGTAAATAATTATGTTCTATAGGTAATGAATGGCAATGATACAATCCACGTAACATACAGACACCCATGACATAATGGATTTCCTACAAATCACTTTCCCTTCTTTAGCATTTGAAATATTACCGTTTGTACCTTGTGTAACTATACATGATTGCTGGTCATAAATAACATCTTTTTTAGTCTTTTTGCCATGCAATACTGTTTGAAAGACTGTAGATGTATGAACAAACCAAGAAGAACTCACCAATCCATCCACCAGTCTAATTTAGGTCCCTGATCTTTTCTCAGCTATAAGGTAGCCATGAAAGTTAAGTGCATCATCTACCAAAATGAGCTTTGTATCCATTTGTATATCTTAAAAGTCACTTGCAGACATAAATAAGCACATGAAATTTTGGTGTTTTTTTCATAGACAGAAATCTTTTAGACTTCTACCTATTGATTCTTCTCCAAACCATTTCTCTGTCTGGGCTAAATTCTTACTAACCTGCAAAGATTTTTCGTAAGTGTTGTGGCTCTCTCTCCCTTGAAGCCCGTGCTCCATTTTTGCCATGGCTAGCTTGAGAGAGAATCCATGCTGGAAGGAATTTTCCCTTCAAGGTCCCAAAAGATCCCAGAGGCTTCAAACCTTCTTCTTTAGAGAGAGCAGGTTCCCATCGATGGCAAAAGGAAAGAGTCTACCCTTGCTCCGGGGGGAATCACAGCTTTATTCAGTCTCTGCTCCTGCCCCTCCAGGGTCAGGAGCCCAGTCCAGTTCCCATCCCTGTCCTGGTCCCAAGAGCGAGATTTCCATGTGGTCCCATGTTTTTTTTCCCAGGATGGAAGGGGCTAGAGGCAGGGACAAGCCACTACTCAATCAGGGATAAGGTGGGAGTGGAACAGAGTTGGATTACATTTCAGCATGGGAGGATGGGCAGGGAAAAGGAGCAAGGACAAACCTTTTGATACATTTTCCAAGGGAACAGTGTCATACAGAAGAAACCATTACAAAACCCAATATAAAAATGAAATACAACATAAAACCAAATAATGCACTACAACATCTCCCTCTTTCTTATCAAATTGAGAAGGAGGAAGGCTTAGTCCATGGGAGATGCTCAGAGTTCAGATCTTGAGTACCTTTAAAGCTGAAAAATAAAAAATGACATCTAGTGCAAACAAACTGTCCAGAAAAAAACACTGTTAAGGGAAAAGGATGATTAGAAGGAGAGGGTTCAGTGATTTTTCCTCCTCCAGGCAGCAATGGCCACTTGTGGGGCCTCTGCAGATGACTTTGCACATTTAGGGATGAAAGGTTTCACCCACTCAGCTGGCACCCACTTGAGATCTGGGGGAGTGGACACATAGGCTTATCCACGACCCCAGGTGACCAGATCATGAGGACCCTCTGTTTCCCCGGTCACTGGATCTTTTACCATCACATCCAGTGACTTCTGTTGAAAGGCAGAACTGGTTAAAGCAGGATTAGTTGATTTAACATTTGCATTTTCCAGATTTTTCTCCCCCCTCCTTGGACTTGCCCCATCTGTGTCAGTATGCTGGGCAAGCCGATGCTCATCTTTTAGTTTTTTGAAAGATTCTCTTTGGGTCCCCGAGACCCCCTGCCCCCATCGTCCCAAAAGTCCAGAAATTGTCTCTTTAAAGGGCGTTGAGATGCCCAATGTCCAGCCTGATCGCACAGGAGACACGTTGCTCTTCTCTTGGGCAGTGGTTGTGGCACAGGCACATGGTGTCTGCAGCAGCAGCTCTTTGTGGTGGTTTGAATGGATCTCTGGAACTGTGGCTTTGGTGAGCTGTCATGAAGGGAACCTTCCTGGCACACACCTGGAGCATGTCATCTAAGCTTGGAGCCAGTTCCATGGGCAGGCTGAGGATGGCCACCTTGCACTGTTCGTTTGCATTGGTCAGTGCCATTTCCTCCAGGACCTGTTCCTGGGGTCCTTCTTTCTTAACCTGTAACTTGATAGCTCCACAAATGTTACAAAAGATTCTGATGGAAGCTGCTTTATTTTACTGTAAGGTTGGAAAGGCCCATCAGGCTGGATTGAAAAGAATGCTTTGGAAGCAGCATCTTTAATGAGTTCCAAAACAGCTAAAGTAATTTCCTGAGCCTGCCTGAGTGCTGAGACTCATCCACCATCACCACATAGATGTTCTTGATATGTGACAGGAGTGGCAGAAGAGTCAGGATCAGTTCCTGGCTCCCCCATCCGTCTCCTCTGGGGCGTGGGAACTGGGATTGTGGTTGGGGAAACTGTGGGAACCAGGGGCAGGGAGGGGCTGAAGGCTTGAGTCACAAAGCGCGGAGGTTTGAGGGTAGGGTGCAGAGTTGGAGGAGAGGGCGGTGCTGGGGACAGCCCCGAAGGGAAGGAGGGGTCTGGGGAGAGGAAGGGATTGCAAAAGGGATTGTGGGAAGGAGGACAGACAAAGAAAGAGGCTCCTCATGGCTTGGAAGCACATGGCCTCTGCCATTTTGGGGAACAAAGGAGTCTCCGCCATCTTGTGATCCCCCCACAGAACTGAAACTATCTTGGGGATCACTAAGATGGGGGAAAAGGTTTGCAGCGTTGTTGCTGTGTCCCTCACACCTGGAAGGCGCGCAGGCTAGCTCGGTTCTGCACTGCGACAGCATGGATCAGTCGGGGTTATAGGCAGGGCGAGTAACCTCCTCCCGGTGGGTTTTTGGTTCCCCACAAAGGCGAGTGGACCTGATGGCGTAACGACTGAGGCAATGGAAAAAGGGTCAACTCTCTTTAGGCAGGGTGGAAGGTAGTTTATTAAGGGGAGTCCGGCAAGGAGCTCCGCCTCAGACCACTGCTGCCCAGAGAGAGCAGAGATCAAAGCTTTGCGGCCACTTATAAACGGGGGAGGATCCAGGGGTGGTGACAATGGGTCAGCCAGCCAGGGAACACAGGGGTGTAGCAGGGGTGTCAACTTCTGAACCATTAACAAATCACAGGAGGGGAGGAGGGGATTGCCCAGGCACCAGCCTATCACTCGATGCCTCCCCTGGACCTTTCCAGAATCCAGGGAAGGGTCTCGAAGTGACAGACAGGGCGACCAAGAGGAGAGAGGGGGGATTGACAGGGACAGGTGCAGGGGAGGAATGATTGGCATATAACGACTGGTTATATAACTAACTCATAAGGGGGAAAATTATTACAGAACACAGGGGGGTACAGTGGACTGAACCATTACAAAAATAACTTTAAAATCTTGCAAAAATAACTTAATAACTTAATAAAACAACTCTCAGACCACTACACAGCCTCTGGGATCTTTTGGAACCCTGAAGGGAAAATGCCTTCCTGCCTTGACTCTCTCTCCCTCGGAGCCCATGCTCAGTTTTTTGCCTTGGCTAGCTTGAGAGAGAATCCATGCTGGAAGGAATTTTCCCTTCAGGGTCCCAAAAGATCCCAGAAGCTGCAAACCTTTTTCTTTAGAGAGAGCAGGTTCCCATCGATGGCAAAAGGAAAGAGTCTACCCTTGCTCCGGGGGGAATCACAGCTTTATTCAGTCTCTGCTTCTACCCCTGCAGGGTCAGGAGCCCAGTCCAGTTCCCATCCCTGTCCTGGTCCCAAGAGCGAGATTTCCATGTGGTCCCATGGTTTTTTTCCCAGGATGGAAGGGGCTAGAGGCAGGGACAAGCCACTACTCAATCAGGGATAAGGTGGGAGTGGAACAGAGTTGGATTACATTTCAGCATGGGAGGATGGGCAGGGAAAAGGAGCAAGGACAAACCTTTTGATACATTTTCCAAGGGAACAGGGTGGTACAGAAGAAACCATTACAAAACCCTGTATAAAAATGAAATACAACATAAACCCAAATAATGCACTACAACACGTAAGGATACCTGTCAGAGGACAGTAGAGTTTTCCTGATACTTACTGTTGCAAAAGCCTGGTTTATCCATTATCTTGAAGAAACAATATGAAAATGTGAGATATGAATTAGAAAATAATTTAGCCAGGTTTTTGGTTTGGCCGATGGCAGTCTAACAGCTCCCTAGAACATTCCAGTCCAGAAAATAATCTGTTAAATATAAAAGTGATTGTACATCTGTAAGTCAGTTACCCATCTATAAGTCAGTTACCCTCTGTAGACTGCAGCAGATGCTGTTCCAGGATATAGGAAGAATATTGCATCAAAAGAGATTTTTTAATTTTTGAAAATAAATAAATAAATAAACAAACAAACAAACAAACAAACAAACAAACAAACATGTATATATATAATATAGATGGGTATGTATATGTCTATACATCTGATCTACCATTTGAGAGTAAAATTGTATACAAGTTAATTAATACTATTTAGTAAGTATATATATATATATAAAATACTATTTAGCAAGTGCATATGAAAGGCTCTAGCGAGACTTTTTTGCATCCTTTTGAAAGGGAGTTTATGAAAAAGATGGGAACAGACTTTTTACAAAGATAAGGGATGACAGTTTTGAAGTGAGAGTTTTGATTTAGAATGGACATGAGGAAAATTATTTTACAATGAGGATGATGAAACAATGGAGCAAGTTGCCCAGAGAGGTAGTAGACGCCCCTTTCCTGGGAACACTCAAGGTCAGGTTGAATGAAGGTCTGAGGAACCTGATTTGACTAAAGATGCTGGTTGCAGTGGCATTGGACTAGATGACCTGTAAATGTCCCTTCCAACCCAAACTATTCTATGATTCCTTGGTTACCATCAAAGTCGTAATGATAATACTCACTGCTCCATATCCCTTATAATTCATTGCCTAATTAGCACAATATTTATACATTTATTTACTTGTGAGAGACTAGCAGTTGTTCCTAGAATGAGGGAAATATGGTGTAGACACAGTTTCTTCTACCAGCAAAATCAGAAGGGCTTAAATTTTTACCACACAAGGGCTTTTGCATCAATGGCAGCTGGGGTTGTCACAATCTCAGGAGAGTAAATCACACTTTTGTGGTGTATATACTCAGATAATGTCTCTTTAACACTGCTAGAAAAATTCAAGTATAACTAGGCATCAAGTCCTATCATTAGTATACTAGGTTATGGAAGTTTACATCTACTCTCAGAAGAAGCTGTCGCCTTATTACTAGTCATAAACAAAATGCTCTTTTGAGATGCTAATTCATCATGTTTACAGAGTTAAGGAAGTAACCATGGATACAAGATGCTTTGAAAACTTCAAGGAATTGAGAACACATTGTTAAATGTGTCTTGGTGGTGTTAGTCACTGATAATTGGTTCTGCCTTTTCTTTGCCAACTTTTGAGAGAAGAGATCTTAATAATTTGTTATGTGCAATGTATGTAGTTAATGGGATGATAATAGACTAAAACTCTTTTAATAATTTTTAGGAAAGATGGATCAAAAGAGCCGATAGTGGAAATGAGAACAGAAGATGAAAGAATTACCAACCATGAAGATGGGAGTCCAGTAAATGAGCCAAATGAGACAACTCCCCTCACAGAACCAGAGTAAGTAGCTTGATATTCCCTGGAGTTTCATACAAGCTGATCTTGGCTGTGTTAATAGACTAGATTTCTCACACTCTGAGAGAAAGTACACAGCATCACCATAGTGGCCTGCTGTGGCAGTACAGTGTGTGAGTGTTGGGTTTGTTTGATTGGTTCGGTTTTTACAATAATCCATCTAAATCACGGTGCTAACACTGGCTGACCACAGCAGTATAAGGATTTTTTAATTTGGTTGCACCTGATCTTTACCACCTACCCAGCAATTATTAACTATCCTGTGGGAACAATCTCCTAATTCTCATGAATGGTCTTGAGTCTCACATGCATCTTCACAGGCATCCTGAAGATGGGGCACAAGGACACTGTGCGCTAGAAACACAGCTTCTCACTGGAGTGTCCCCTTCCTGCTTTCATACATTTAACTGAGAACTTAGTTCAGTATTTAAGTTCACACAGTGTAATTGGATTAATCGTGCTGAAGGGCAGCCTCTACTCCATTTCCTCATCCCTCTTTTCTGTCCCTGCAATCTTCTCTCAGCACAGAAAACACAGCAGTTTGCCGCCATGCTCACAGGCTCTGGCTGCCTTCTGAATAATGGGGCCAGCCTTGTGCCCAGGGATGAAATTACTGAAGAAACCTCTGAGTTTGCTTTGCTTTGAGCCCAACACTTTTCATGTGTTGGGAAAATATCCCACCTCATGACATGTTCAAGGTGTCAAGGCTATGAAGATAATAATGTAGTAAATATAGAAATTCACCTGTTGATAATTTGATGGAATCATAGTTGTTCTTTAAAAAGAGTGGGCATTCTTACAAAACAGTCTTTTTCTTTTCTGAAAGTATGAAGAAATTTCTTTTTTTTTTTGCTATTATGTAAAACTGTAAGAGCCAGAACCTTTAAGTCAAAAAAGGTTTGCTACCAGCTGCCATTGATACTTATAGTAAATAGGGAGTTAAGTAGCTGCACATTAAGCTGTATATTCTTTGAAGAAGATGTGCACAAAGAGTTTGAACTTGTGTTAATGAAAAAATTATGCAATATGTTGAGTGACTATTGATATGTTTGCTCTTCGTATTAGAATTTATATTCATGGGCACAGTGGAGAGCCCACAGTTATCCAAAGAGTCAGGGGAATATAGTTGTAAACATTGTAAAGTCCAGCAAGGCTTGGATATGTTAGTGGGTAAAGCACCAGCTCCATATTTGTTCATGATTCAAGACTATTTTTTGCACTAGATCTTGCAAATCAGATGCATCTTGCAGGAAACAGGATACCAGGAAAGATTCAGTTCACTTGTTTCTGCTTGTCACAATCATTAGATCAGATGACTGGAGTGAAATATGAGAAAGTTAAAATTAAAAATCATTTATTATCTTAGGGGAGGGGTAAAAAATCAGTCCCCACTGTCATGAGAGGGGAAAAAAAAAAAAAAAAAAAAAAAAAAATCCCTGGAAAACTAACTCACAGCAGCAGCTGATAAGGATTTGATGGGCATTATGTTCTTGGAAAAATAGGACTGCTAAGAGATATTAATGATGACAGTTTCCTTCTTGGTAATTTCTTCCCTCACAACCAATGGCAAAAGGCATCAGCAGTCCAAGGCACTGCTTACAGAAATTAGCTAAAGATCTGGGACAGTGTCACTTGGGAAACTAAAGATGAAAAGGGATGGTGCAATCGGAATACCTCAAGGGCCACTGGTACCAGGGGAATATGGAAAGACCTTTGACTCAGACACAGGTCATACCCAATGAAAAAGAGAAGAAATATAAAGTATGAGTGAGATACACAAAGGAAAGATGCAGTAGAGTAGAAGTCAGGAATAACACAAAAATAGATTGTCAACAACAGCCAGAAAGACACATGGTGGGCAGGGTGAGGATGACCAGCAGGGATCTTGGAGCGGAGAGCTTAGCTTGCAGAAAAGAAAAGTTTCAAGGAGATTTCAGTCAATAGAACAAGGTGGGATTCATGAGTAGTTCTGTCTGTCTTAAAGGTATTGAAGATATGCCTTGAGGTTAAATTAGATTAAATATTTTTAATAATTAATTGAATTATTTTGAATAATAGTAAATTACACTCAGAAGTTCAATTGCAATTTAAGAAGTTGTGAGAACTAATTAGTAAAGCGATTACTTCCCTTTACAACAATATTCTTTATTATATTGCTCAGTATTTATTTGGCAAACTATTTTTTTACCTTATCTCAGATGATCTTTGTCAAAGCTAGGTTTGCAATCCATGTATGAGAGATTAGCTCAAAGCACTTTACTTGCAAGTCATCAAGTTTTAATCATGCTGTGTTGTAATCATTAATTTGGTTTATATAGTGTTTTATCGGATTTGTAATCTGTATCATGTAGTTTTTCCTTACTCAGCTGTAACCTAACTCTTCTAGTGCCACTTATCCCTGATTGGGTGGTGTCTTGTCCCTGCCTCTGGGCTCTGCCCCCTGGGGAAAAAGCCCGCGGATGGGTGGGGCCAGGCTCTCTCTGGCACGGGCGAGCGATAGGGACGGGCTCCAACCAAGCAGGGCAGGACTCAAGAATAAAAGCTGTAATATCCCACCCAATAAAAGAGAGCAGACTCTTTTACTTTTGCCATCAGCAGCCGTCTAGTCTTGTGGGGAAATACTACAATGCTGGCAGGAAATCAATTTAAGTTGTGCATTTTATATCACACTTTTGTAATATGATTAAAATAACACATGAAATGTGGTATAATAATTATATTCCTAGTCACACATTAATATGTTTTTAGTATTGGTTAAGTTTTTCTTAGTATTGATGCAGTTGGATGAATTCCACTATCAAAATGGGTAGGATTATTTTTTCTATAAAATAAGAAAATAAGAATTTTAGTTAAAGTTTTGTGTGGGTATCAGCAGACTGTTTATGTTAGGCCACATTCAGTGCTAGAGGAAGTCAATATTATTAATGATTGATAGCAGCAAACATCTGATTAAAGTGAAAGAACTTTTTGTTGGGTTTTTGTTGGATTTTTTTTTAAATCTTTTACTATAAAGTGAATAAATATTTGAAATACAGCTGTCTGCCCAGCTGAAAAATATAAAATTCTTTCTAACAGATGTAACTAAAGAAAAATTTGGTGTAGAAAAAATGGTGTAATTAGAACACCTAAACTTCAATTAGTTAATTGAAAGAGGAAATTGTTTTAATCTATTAATAGTGATTAAATATGTATTTTGTATATAACAAAAATGTTCTCACAGGGAAAAAGAAAAATGTCTAATGGTGTTGTAGTGCATTAATTGGGTTTATATTGTATTTCATTTTTATATTGGGTTTTGTAATATTTCTTCTGTATCCTCTATTCCCTTGGAAAATGTTTCACGTGGTTTGTCCCTGCTCCTTTTCCCTGCCCATCCTCCCACACTGTAATGTAACTCAACTCTGTTCCACTCCCACCTTGTGTCTGATTGGGTAGTGGCTCGTCCCTGCCTCTAGCCCCTTCCCCTTGGGTAAAAGCCCTGGGAGGAGGGTCAGGGAGCTCTCTCTGGCACTGGGATGGGGATGGACTGAGCTCTGGACTCAGAAGGGGCAGGACCCCTGAATAAAGCCATGATCCCCCCCGGACAAGGAGCAGACTCTTTCCTTTTGCCATCAACGGATGCCTGCTCTCTCTAAACAAGAAGGTTTGCAGCCTCTTGGTAGCTGTTAGGACCCTGGAAGGAAGATTCGTTCTGGCGTGGGCTCTCTCTCTTAAGCTTGCCAAGGCTAAAATGGAGCTTGGGCCCCAAAGGGGAGAGAGAGCTGCTTCATAATGATAACTGCACTCATAACTCACATCCTTTTAAAAAAAAAAAAAAAAAAATGCTGCAAGTTTTAAAATACAGTAAGATTCAAAAACACTGCATGGGCTTTGTGATGAGGAAAGTTTTGATGCATAAAATTTTTTACATGCGTGTAGCTTCTGTTGAGCTGTTGTTCTCTGATTGCATGTAAAGCAAGGCTAATTTTCTCTTACTGTTTGCATGAATAATTTCAATGATGTCCAGTATCCTTCAACAGGGTTTTAGCAAATCTTCTAGTTTCAAATATTTTATAACATGCTCTCAATCCCTTTAAACCAATGTCTTTAAATTTTCACACAGTATACTCTATCAATTCCCCAGTTTTGATTTTGACTTAATATTTCCCTCTTTCCAGCATCGTCTTTTGAGTAATCACTGTGCTTTTCTTAAAACTACATTAAATTAGGTTTGGGTTGGATTTGTTTGTTTGTTTGTTTGGGTTTTTTTTAAGTACTTAACTGCTTTGCCTAATCAGATCTTTGACACACATGCCTGCTTACCAAAAATGCATGTCATGGAATGCTCTTCCTCTCCCCTAGTGTTTTACCTTCTATTAAAAATAGATTTGTGTTTATTCTGTTGTTTCCATTCTTTCAGGCATCTTGCTGTGGGCTGAGATCTGTTTCTTTGGGTGTGCCACGAGAAACAGACAATTAGTAGATGCCTCCCTCTGTGCCCAGAGCCAGACATCTGATGATATATCCCATATATTTTACTGTAGTAGAACAAGTTAATCTTTGATCTCTCTCAGATGCGTGGTATGCTCATTGTTTAACCTCTGGATAAACAGAGTCTTTCTTAGTTCAGTTCAGACAATTTAAATTTCCTAAGACTGGGAATTGAGGTATTGTTTTATTTTATTTGCTATTATTAAAGCCTGTCTTGTAATATGGCATTCCTAAGAGATTGCTCAGACAGGTTTTGAACACTGTATTGCTCTTTGGAACATCAAAACAATCAAAGTGGAAATTTACTGAAACATTTAACAGCTCTTATGGATAAAAAATACATATGTGTACTACTGCCTACTTAAAAACCAGAAAGCAAACCCAAACTGAAATCAAAATTAAGAGCTATTATGCCCAGGAGACATTATTAGAGGAACTTCTCAGTAAACCATACATCTTATTTCCAGCTATATTTTTCGACAGCTAATTACTGGCAGTAGGGAATCAATGATCTTCAAGACCTTTTTCAATGAGATCACATTCAAGAGGGTGGCGACTCTTTTGCCAAATCTTTGGAGTTTCCACTAATTCTTAAAAGAGCTGTACGTTATTAATGAAGCTACATTGTGTGATCCATGAAAATTAAATTGTAGAACTTTCTAAAGAATAACTTCCATTACCTCCTTGCGCTATAAGAAATTCTTTATCTATGTCTTGGCATAATCTCCAATAAAAGCTATGTTCTTTTGTGTGCAATTGAATTTATGTTTAGAAAAGACAAAAAAAGAATTTAATCAAGATTTAGAAGTCAAGTAAAAAGCTTGACTCTAGATGTTTCACAGTATCCTAGGCAACACATACTTCTGTACCGTCTTCGGTCAAGTAATTTGACATTTTATTTTTTCTTTTGTCTTATTGAAGAACTGCATTTTGGGCCGCACTAGTGTTGTTATCATGGGATTTTTATGGCTTCATAGAAATGGAAAGTGTTAATATGTATTGCTTTAAAAGCAAAGAACCTCATTGCTCATAATAAAATAATTAGATATTATTTTCAAAAAAATCATTGTTCTACACTGTGTATAAACCATATATATGTTATAGACTTAGAAATTGGTTTATCTTTGTGTTACCATGATTCCTCTTTTTTTCTGATAGGAAGCTGCCACTAAAGGATGAAAATGGCAAAGAAGCTTTAAATCCAGAAACCATAGAAATCAAAGTTGCTAATGACATCATCCAGTCAAAAGAAGATGATAGCAAAGCATAATAAAATAAACTACACCTGTCTGGATAATGCATTTGGATTGAAGTAATCCCGTGACCAAAACTTTACAGTTGACCTTAATTTCTTGGGAAACAAGCTTGGAATAGTTAGTACATGTGTACATACGATGAAACAGTTCCTGTCTACTGTTCTTTTCTATATTTTTTTGTTTGTTGTTAATGGTTTTAGTATGTAGTTTTGCTGACACCAAGTCCCATATAAATTTGAAAAATCTGAACTATAGAACTATAAGAATAAGAACTATAATTTATTATATGACAAAGTGTCTGTTTGGAAGAAAAATTCTAAAGCACCCCTAACCACAAACAACGCATCAAGCCATCAAGCCTCTCCAGATCTTACAGTGCAAGCTACATACATAAAGTGCCATATGATAATGTATTTATTTCCATTTATAATAAAATGTAATTTTAGGCCTTTAAAAAAAACCAACTAAATCAGTTTCAGTATAACCTTAGCTCTGGCTGACACTCAGTAGCCATTCCAGCTGTGATTATCACTTGAATCAAACAAAAAAAGATACACTCTTCAACACAGAGCCAGGTCCCACTGCATTTTCTCCTAGGTTCTTAGATTAAAAAAAAAAAAAAAAAAAAAAAAAACGCCGAAAGGCTCCAGGATTTTCAATGCTTCAGATTTTCTGTATGAAAGTTTTGGAGGTTACATGTAAACTAAAATGTCACCAAGGTGTAAAAATAAATCTGTTTTTTAATCATAATCTTAACTTCAAATGAAAACTCACAATATTTATCCCAATGTATTTATACATACAGGGTATTCATTTTTGTCTTAGTTCAAACCATTTAGCAGAGGGAAAAAAATTGTGATTTAGTGAAGTAAATACATTTTCTCCCCAAATCAGTATATAAAATATTAAACTTGGCTTTTTTAAAGCAGGACTTTTTCCTTGTGATTTCATACTCTGTCTTAAGAAGTACAATGTAACAACAGATGGAAAGAGGACTTTATCTAAGCAGTTAGGAACAATTTTAAATTATTAACTAATGCAATGTTATATTCAACCAAATACTTTTTTTTTTTTTTTTTTTTTTTTTGTCATGTGAAGCTTTCTCTAAGATATTCTTTTTTATTATTCTGAACAATATTCCCCACCAGGAAATTTGACAGATTTTTTTGATCCAAAATTCATTCATGTGAATGAATCATTGATTTAGTGGTGCCACTAACTGGAGCAAGATAGTTTGTTTCCATTCCAGCGTAGTATATCCACACCTACCAAACTCTTCAAAGCCTTACTTTGAAAGAAGTAGATAAACCATATAGAAAACTAGACTGGAAAATTCTACTTGTCAGGAGTAAATGGTAGAATAAGTTGTGAATTTTCCACATCTAGGTCATGCCTGAGTTTTAAGTGTACTTTTACTCAACAAATTGTGTTTTCTCCATGCTACATCTGAATTTTGATCATATTTGAAATCTTTGTACTAGGTGACTTTTGTGCAGTAAAGTAAAATGTAAAAGGATGTCCTAAATTTGAGGAAAATGTCATAATAACCTTGTTAACCCAAGTTTAAGTGCATCTGAAAGAGCTGAAGGGTATTTATTTAATTCTTAGGTCTTTCTTATTTTTCCAAACCAAATTGTTTTATGGTTTTTTTACTACTTTTTCTCACCTTGGGAAATACCTGAAATGAACCAAGGGGTTGAGAACAGAGGTATATCTCTGGTGTGGCTAGGATAGGAGGACAAGTTCCCACAAAATCAATACCAACATGAAAAAAATGGGTAAGAGGGGATGGTGATATGGGATGAAAGTCATGGAAGATAATAATTGAAAACTGCTGAGAAGAAGTTTCTCTAAATGCTGAGGCAGTAATTCTGTGTGAAGGGAAGATGGCATTCCTTTATGAATTCTCACTGTTGCTCCCATATACTGAGCAGGCAGTACTACCAAGTAGCTGCTTGCCTATCAGATTTCTGGCATTATTTAATCAGATTTCCTGATTCTTTCTAAGTACAGCAGCAAGCAGCCCTGCTCCTAACCTATAATTAGGAGAACAGTTGTCTCATTTATTTATATGGATTTATATTCTTTCAAGAAAGTATGTATTTGCAGCTGGGCTTTCTTCTTTTATCAAAATGCAAAGAAGGGACCTGGACAACTCCAGCAGTTGAGAATAATGTGGTTGGTGTGGCTTGAGCTTCCTCTCACACAATATTTTTCCTGGGATGAGGATGAAGATGGTAGATAGTTTCGTCTTCTACCCGCTGTTACAAATTTGGATGGTGCCATTCGATCTTTCCTAGGCAAATGTTTTTTCCTAAAGCCAGCCTGATCCTGATCATTTCCACAAGAAGGTGCCATATTTTAGTACTTCTTAGCTGAACTTACCAAAAAAAAAAAAAAAAAAAAAGGCCTAACAGTTCTATATTGATGTTTGTTGGTTTTCATTGGGGTTTTTTTTGTTTGTTTTCTTTTTTTTTTAAATCTCCCTGATATGGCCTCTAATTACAGTGTGACGGGATGAGAAGTTTTAAGAGGTCTTGTCAGCACATTTATTACTAATACACCTGTGCTACTCTTTACAAGCAAAATATATTGTAGTATTATTTCAATATAGAAAGCAAAAAACATGTCCTACTATACTGGATTAAAAATCAAAAGCTGTTTCCAGGAGTATTTAATTTCTTCTTGCTCTTATGTCTCTTGGCAGTTGGGCTTTGTGAGGGCTGAGAATAAAACAGCTCTAAATTTCTGATGGACTGTTCAAGCACACCATTTTGGTCAGTGGATTAATAGACTATCTCTTGTGCTTTGACTCTGTTGCAGGAGAAAACCAAACTCTCACTATGAAGAATGCTGAAAACCACTGTTATTTCAAAATAGTTCCAAATGTTTCCAAATGAGGGACCGTGCATAGTAACTTGTAAGATAGAAGTAGAACTGGAATAACAACATTTGTTTATTTTCTTTTCCTATTCTAGATTAAAAACAAAACAAAAATGAAAACAGGTATCTGTATAAATGTCACTTTTACTGTCTAAAAGTATTTTAAGTGTTAGTAGGAAATGTCAGAAGAGTTGACAAAATATAACTATTTGTAAAAGTAATCTGGATTGTTACACTAACGTACTCCAGGGACCAAGGTGGGAAGGAGCTATTGAAATTAGTACTGAACAAAATTTGGCAGTGACAATCTCTTTTTAACAACGACAACAAAAAAAAAAAAAAAAAAAAAGAAAAAAAAAGAAAAAAAAAAGTACAATTAACTAAAATTACTTAAATCTTCTTGTTATTTTTCTTAATTTTTTTAGTAGAACTGAGTTCTGATTTACCACAATAATAACAAAGTTTTAATTAATATTTTACAATTTAGTAATCAAATGAACCCTGGAGAGGTTTTTCCTGGTTTTGTTTGTTTATTTGCCTTTTTTGACTTCTATGATTGTTTTGTGGTTGCAGTAATATTTACTATTCTGGTGATGCTAATGTCTAATGTGACAAAGATTAATTTATTCAGGCCTCAGTCTTGCAAGAAATTTTGTGTGGTTGAACCCACCTCTTACATGGCGCTGCACTGATATTAGTGGGGTGGATGTGAGCAGGAAGATGGACGTACTTTCATAAGACAGCTTGCAGGATTTGGCCTACTTTCTCTTTTCATAGATGTCTGCAAGGTAGTTACACCATGGCCATCATCTACAAAGGCTGTTTGACATCAGTCCCTGGTGCAGTAAATTCCAACTGCTGTCTTTAGCCTTTGCATTGATGTTCATCCAAAAACAAGTGGCTTTCTTTTTATGATGATAATTAATTTGATTATTTATTTAACTGCCAATCATCAAACTGTAGTGTAATCATCATGCCATTTTTTCTGTTTCCTAGACCAGATAATGGAAATGTAATTGTGCCTTTTGATAGCATGCCACTCTGCTTTATTAAAGAAAAATCTTCAATAATTTGTCTACAAAGCCTGTTTAAAATAATTGAAAGCTTTACTGTCACATACTTTTCTGCTCAAATATTCTCAAATATTCATCTGAATTAAACTGAAGGTATTATTTTCAAGTCACATAAATATTTGAAACACAAAATTTGCAAAAATATATTGAGATCATGATTCCAATGAGGGTCATGATGGGTGTCTTACTGCTGAAAACTTTCAAATAGATGAAGAGCATGGTGGATGTATAGGGGTGTTTTGACCAATTTCTCAAGTTGAAGAGTCAGATAGAAAGTCTTCTTAGTTCTATTTAAGTGGTTAGAAGTAAAAAATTAAATTATTTCATCAAATCTGAAAGATGATATGGAGCATCTTCCCATCATTTTACCTCTGGAGTAAAACCGGAGAGAATATTCATTTCACAATCATTTGCAGCCTGACTACCACTGTGTAAGCTGTTGTAGGAAGTAACATCTTTGTAGAATAGTTGTGTCTGTTGGATGATATTCACTCCTGGTTAAAGGACCTTCAAAAAGACCATTTACTGAGAAAGCTCAAGACCTCTTTTATCTATGGAAAGGTGTAAAAGCACTGCACAAAGAGTCACAGTAGAATCCAGGCCTCAGTCCGTGTCTCCAGGCTTTAAGACACAAACTGATTCCAGAAGGACTTGGATTTCATTCATCCATCTCAGCAAGGCTCTTCATGTCCTCAGCTGACCGAGTTGCTTGTGTGAGTCAGATTTCCAGGTGTAAGTGGAACTCAAATGTCCTCCTGGAGTCTTACTGGCATTTTGCACAGAGGACGTTTTTCCATCAGGAGTTTTCACTGATCAGGAAATGGTGATAGAATATCTGATGACAGTTTTATCCCATACATTACTATATGTCTAGAAATAAAACATCTCTTTAAGTAACTCATTGTGATTGCGATACCTCTTTAGGTGAAGGTGAAAACATTCTAAGTACATAATGCTCCTTCTTAAATCTCTTTGTTTAGCTTCAGATAATCTTTCTGATAGATGAAAACTACCATGGTTAAATAAATCTTTTTAAAAAAACTTCACCCCCTTTTCAGATTTTTTTATATGAGTTCCTAAAGTACCCTGTCCACTTGACAGCAGTTCTGTAAGTTTTAAGTGATCTTCAGTACTTCCACTGCACATATAAATGTGCTCTTATATCAATTTACTTGGACCTGAGCCAAAATAAGTCTTAAAAATTTGGCTTTGGATCAGGTTCTGAGAATTATAAGTTTACCAGTCTATCTTTTCTCTTAAGAGGCATTGAGAGCCTCATAATGTTTGACTTTCAAACTTGAATATTGGCCATTTTTAGCCCAGAGAAATGAAATAAATATTTATTGCCAAATTTGTATTGGCAGCTCTTAAATCACAGGTGAGATCAGGAGCGGGCAAGGTGACCAGATGCAGTGCCGACAGAGCTCAGGAAAGCGACTGCCAGAGAGAACAGGTGCCAAAGAGTGAACCAGGAGAGGGCTGGAAACATCTCTCCTTAGCACGGACAAGGAAAATGGGGAGCAACTTGAACAAGGGAGGCTGCTGAAGGGCACTGCCAAAAGGCAGGGTTATGAGAGCTCTGACAAACAGAGAGGGGACATTAGCCCTGCCACATCCTTTAACTCTCCCATGTAATTCGGCTACGGTTTTTCAGATGTAAAATGCAGAGTTGGAGGAAGGAAAGACAAACCCTCAGAGTCTCTACCGATCAGTGACAAGTATATAAAGAAGTCAGATTCCCCCAGAAGATAATTTTATTTTTCATGGTGGAGAGTTCTCACTGAGAATTTTGAACTGCTTAGACAAACTTTTAAAAGGAGAAAAAAAAGCTTTCCTGCTACAATGAGCATTCGGTACATATTTGTATGCTGTGTACAGTATGAGCTAATGCATACCATATATTGTTTTTGTTATTCCACACGTTGTCAACAGCCCACTTGCGATATCTGCCACCTGAATTATCTATTGATAAGTTAGCTACCACTGAAGCTAGTTTGTTTATTGTTTCAGAATCTTATGTCCCTATGAAATGCTGTGTGTATATATATATATATCTATACTGTAAAAAGAAGTAATACTGCAGATGCTGGTTTTGTATTTATGAAAGACATTGAAAGTATGGCTTAAAGTATATCAATTATTTGTCACTCTTCACCATTTGTATATTAATAGTAAAGATACTTTTACTTTAATGAAGTGTTGTAGTTACATTTATTTTTGCTGTGTCTTTCTGTCAAGATGTCTGATTCATTAGGATTCTCCTTTACAAAAAGAAACATACCCCTTATTTTACCCCCATTATAGAACCACTGAATAATGCTCACACAGACCTGCAATTTATTATTCTCTTTTCTGTCAAAATACATCTATTGTTAGCACTGAGTCTTCAGCTGAGCTTGAGGCCCATTATGATAATCTCCAATAGATAATGTGCTGATAGATAATATTATTTTTTTCCAAACAATGCAAGTGTGACATTTTAGAGGAATTTAGTTTATGCCAGAGTAAAAGATGTTATCAACAGAAGTCACCTTATTTTGCCAAAGTTAGAACCTTCCAAAAATCTTGGAACTCTGTTAGCATCATCAGGAGCTAGGGAAAGCAGGTCGGGCATAGTCTGCAATAGGCTTTTACTGCAGCACTGGGGTTTATTGCACTAAGATGGAAAATGGGCAAAGCACAACCCAGAGAACATAGCTCAGCCATTTTGCCGAAATGGCAGACGGATGCTTGTGGCATGCATTTTACCACCAATAAAATTGAGTAAGTCAAGAGAAACTTGCTAGATTGTGTATTCATGTCTAAGAATCAGTTTTCTGAATGTAACCTAAGCTTTAAAAAACCACACCAGGCTAAGAATGGAAGGGCAGTACATACGACAAGTATATTTTTTCACCCAACAAACTCTTCACAGCTGTATATTCTTCCTTCCACAGATCTGTAAGCTCTGCCATTGCAGATATCTTAAGTATGTCCTTCCCTAAGTGTCAGTGGCAACATTAACAATTAGCAAAAATGTCTCTTTCTATTGAAAAAACTGAACATGAGGGAACTGCTTCAGTGTCCTCTCATCAGTTTGTCACTGAAAGTTTTTCACATAATCATGTTTCTTAATCATAAAAAAAACCCAGACATCCTCAAATGATGCTCAAATTTAGTTCAGATCTCTTGAGAGCCGATCAGTTCAGTGCACTGACCACAAGAGAGGTTGTCCCTTCAATTTACAGGTGAGTAATAGTACAAGTTATTGCAAATTGCTGCTAACAAAAAGGTAATGTATGACATGGAACTTTTTAAAGTTTGACCTTCTCAAAATTTATAATGCTATCACATCCTTCAGACATGCTACTCAAAATACAAGACAGAAAATTATAGTCAGGTACCGTGATAATGACAATTTATCTGTGTCATTCCTAAATTAGGCACAGCTAGCACTGCACCAAGAACCCCTCCTCCCCGCCCCCCCCCAAAAAAAAAAAAAAAAAAAAAAAAAAAAAAAAAAAAAAAGTTTCGTGCTTTGATTCTTGGCAAAAGATGACTAACTCTCTCATTTGAGTCCTAGCAGATCCTGAAAAACAAGCTGTATTTGTAAGCTTATTCCTAGGTGGAAAATGCTTATTTTTGAGGATATGATTAAAACTTCTTTGTCTATCTATTTAGTACTTTCCAGACAAACCCAAACCTCTAAACTGAGCATAGCATTATACTTTAATTTCTGTAAAAATCCTTTATGTAGCAAAAAGATAAAACTATCTTTGATTAAACAAAGCACTGAAAACCATTCACACTCAGTGCCAGTAAAAAGCAATGTCAGTAGTGTTGCTGAGAAAGCAGAATTAATCACATCTGGCAGGAGACTGTCAGATCTCTCCGATTTGTCAGGCACAAATTAGTAGAATTCTTTCAGACAATCTGATGACAAAGAGAACAAAATGTTTAGAATGAAAAAGAAAACATTTTTCTACTAAGCAAATGCCATCTTTTAGGACCAAACTGGGGAGTGAGAAATGATGTCTTATTATTTTAAAATTTAAAAAGGAGTTTCATTGTCATAGATCACAACATGATGAATGAATTCTACTTTGACACTTATTTTTATCATAGATCACGAAAATAACACTTTATCATTAACTGGTATCTGAAGGCCTTAAATAATCTTTAATCACAAGAAATAGAAAGTTGCTATGTACTGCTATATATTTTCCAAAACCATCAGAAATAAACATCAGGGTTTTTTTAAAAATTTGTTTTGATATTGATTTATAAGTGTCATAGGTTATATCTTTATATATATTTATGAGTTTATATCTTTAAGAAAAAAAAATTTGGAGAAAGTAATGACACTTGCACACAGTGTACTTCAAATTTAATTGACAAGGCACTTGCACTGAAATCCAAACTACTGTGTGATAAGTAGCACAGAATAAAAGTCGTGAAATACTTTAGAGGTTTCCTATGCAAAACTTTTAATTATAGACAAGTTTGTAATGAAGCCATTCCCTAATGGGATGTGTCAATTGTTGCACTGAAGTAATAATTCTGCCCTTCTTTGAATTCATGACATGCCCATGTGCAGCATTGTCTTCTATCCTTCTTTCTATAAAGCATATACTCGGTAGAAAGTGGAATCTTTTGAAAAAGTAAAGACATTTATTTTGCAAAATATGATTTTTTTTCTTTGCATAAAGAAAAAGAGACAAAACCCGCTTGTTTTAATCTGGTGATATAATACTCAGATATTATCATCTGTGCCATACACATGATCACTTGTGTTTTCAAGTCAACATAAACTCCCAAAGCTGAAACATCCTATTGCTAGCTGAAGTATCCACAGTCTTGTCTTATGCTGCAGCATCTATATTTTTTGTGTTATGCTGAAGGATGGGGACTTAAACATGCTACATATTTGACCAAAGAAAGTGTTTGATTGTTCACAGAGAATTTGATTCCCACATCAGACTAGGATTTCTGGAGATACCACTCTCTATTTTCTGGGAATAAGAAGGAAGCAGTAATGTAGAGGCATAAAAGCCATTCCATCAATTACTGATGAATTTCCTGTTAACTCCATTATCTAAAAATATCCATAAAACCCATGAAGCAGCTAGAAGCTAATATTAGATTTCTCTGATGTTGAAATACCAGTGTTGAGGTGCCCTGATGTCTGGCAACTCCTTGGGTGTTGGGAGACCCATGTGGGGTCTGGGAGGCTTTGGCAGCCAAGGTCTCTCCCATCGTCCTTATCCCAGGAGCAAGACAGCCAGGACAAGGGGGAGGAGTCGGCGAGGCAACCTCAGCCCTAGTGATCCCATAGGGCTGATGAAGAGCCAAAATCAAGCCAGGCTGCCCCTGGTGTGTGAGTAGAGCTGAGGTGGGGACAGGAGTTGATGGCCCTGGGACGTTGATATGAGTTTTGGGTTGTGGATAAGGTGGGGGAGCTTCAGGTTCAGTCAGGGTTCCCAGAGCCTCGAGGGTTAGAGATGAAACATGATTTTAAAGTGTTAAGATTTTAGCTAAGGGTTAGAAGCCATTTATATTGATCAAGATGTAAGTTAGATCAGTAAATGGTAGGTTAATGATTATTAGATACCTAAGCCAGAGCTAATTGTTATATTTTGAGTATATTTCTAGAAGAAAGTGGAGTAAGTGAACTCTTATAAGAACAGATTGAAATCAGTAAGAACAATGGCCAGCACCTGGAATTGGTATCAATCAATCATGAAGCAGGGGACCTTGGATCGTGCCAGAGGGTCACAGAGACCTGATGAAGACTCTCCTGACTTCATCCTTTGAGACCGCTGACCCAATTCGAGACCACCAACCCAATTCAAGAGAAGAATTACTCACGCACAAAGGACTAATAGCCTCATTTTAATACAGAGCTGGGATGGGAGGTGCTGGGGTTATGCATATGTATTGTATGTAAGATCCTGGAAAATAAATAGAGAGCAAAGAGCCTTGTTCAGGGTGGCCACGCCTTTTGGAGATGACTCCTGTGCCGCCCGCTGGTGAATAAACATACCACTTTCTAACTTTAATTAGTTAGAGGGTCTTTGTCCGTGATTATATCGGTTTTCAATGACTCAGAGAAAAACTTCACAACGAACTTAATCTATTAGATGGGGTTAAATGTTGAGAAGGAAACAAACAAAAAAAGGGGTTTGCAAATAGGAATTGGGTAAGTGCCCATTGCCAACATGTTAAAGCAATAAGCTATTAGTTATTCAGGTGTTTGAGGTTAGGCATGATTCTCAGCTGACGAAAATACAAGTAGGCTGATCATACTCTTTGCAGATTGGTTTTATTTTGCATGAGATTATTGGGAGATAAGGTCCTTGTAGTTTGTGGTTTGTCTTAGGTGGGAGAGCGATGAGAATGGCTGTAGCACTGGATTAAAGATCAGAGGATCTGATTCCCATTTTGGGTGACAGTTCCTTGGATTGAGCAAATCAGTTGACAGGGAAGTGTAATGTTTCTTTTCTTCTCCTTGGCTATTTTGTGCTGAAGATCTATGGACCCATTTATCCTACTGATTTCAGTGAGACCACTCTCAATAAATATAGGAACAAGCATAAACTGTTTGCCAGATTTACACCTTAGATTAAAAGTGGTTTTTGCTGGTTTGTGAGAAATCCTTCTCCTGCTGCTTCATGGAGTATGAGTGTGTTTGTGTTTGAACATACTGGAGCATTCAGCTCTTGCAATACATGTGTTACTGAGCACACACTTAACAGATGAATTGGTACCACTATCTGAGCACAACAGCAATATCTAAATCCTGAGAAGACAGTATGCCCTCTGTTAGATATTTAAGTGGCAAGCTAGACAAATTAGATCTATTATCAATAATGGTAAAGTTAACATCACCCCAAAGAGTTTTGAATTCTTTATCAATTATGAGAAACTGAATGCCTGTGCTTAGCTTCCCAAAACTCTGCTGTATCAACCTGTTGTGCTGCCTGTTGAGACATATTTCTCTGAAGTGTTGGCAGTAACTTCTATGTGAAAAGGCAGCCATGAATTAATTTATTGTTCAGAAATTAGAGACAATATCTTCCTACACCAAATCAACCAAATTTCCCTGGAAGTGCTTGAGTAGCTTAACATGCAACAAAAGAAACATTAACTTATCCTGTCTAACCTATTTTGAAATGCTTTGTTATTTGTAACAACAGAATTAACATCTTCTAGCCTTTTTTTTTTTTTTTTTTTTTCCCTTCACTAGGCCTTTTGAGGGCAGAATGACAGCCCTCTAGGGGTTAAACAAATGCAAGTGCAATCTAACTATTTTGCATCTGACTGCTGTATGCAACTTTGCTTTTTCCCAGAGGTAAGTACGTATGTTCAGGTGTTTTTACACCTGTAGGAGTCTCCTGGGTGTGTGGCCAAATGGGACAGGTGGTGACAAGAGATCTCTAGAGTCAAGGCTGGCCTTAGAGTATGTGGTTTATTGCATAGATAGTGAGTGAAGGGGCCCTGCTGAGAGCTGCCAGCTGCAGCTCAGAGCAGGCCCGTGAGAGAGAGAGAGAGAGCTAGGAGAGAACAAAAGGGGAACGAAGTCCAGGAGTGAAGAAGAAGAGTTAATAGCGTAGTAGAGAGCAGAGAGGAAGAGAAGAGTGAAGAGGCAGAGCGAAGAGAGCTAAGTTCCCGTTACAATACATTAAATCCTTTTCTATACTGAATATTGTAATCTACACTAACCAGTCTAGTACAAGATACAAATCCTATAGCATTTACATACAGCCTATAAGAATCATTACATTACCCTATGTGTTACAATTTAAACTCTAAGAGTTGCTCTTCAAACTCCTCTTGCCAAGCTAGCAGGGTCTGCTCTGACCCTTGGACTTTCAGTAAGGAGAAAGGCATTGTTAAATCAAGGGAAGATTACCTTCAGCTGGCCATACCATTGTTTTCCAGACATTCAGTAACTAGGACATCTCAGACATCAAAACTTGCTTTCAATTCTATTTCACTTATAGGTTTCATATTCTCGAAATCTAAGCAATCATATTTATAAGGCTTTCTAGTTTTATCCTTCCCAACATACACCTTCAGCATTCTGACCTGCATAACATCACCTATTCCTATAGTGCTGAGCACTTTGAGTGCAAAACCCAAACTATTTTTTTGCCAACAATACATTGCCTTTCTCTCAGGCTCTATCTCACTATTATTTCTGAAAACCTCATAGCACCTAGGTGTGCTACAAAGCCCTTTTGAGGTAGAATTTTTGCTTAGTCCAGATAAATTATATTCCATGCCTATTTTGTTTTTATGGATTTTTTTTAGAGTAGCCTTAAGGATGGATGAAGTTCAATATATGTAATCAAACATTTCTTCTACTAAGTAATTTTTTCTCTGTCTAGCTTTAATAATTATATATATATACATATATATATATATATATGTATGTGTGTGTGTATATATATATATATATGAGAAGTATCCTGTGCTTTCCTTGTTCCCTTTTCTGTGCACAGACTTTTTCTTTGGACCACTTATGGATCTATGGACTAATGGGCTTATGGCATGACCTCCTGTTCTTCCTTTAATAGTCATGACACCATTGCTTCAACCTCAAAAATGTGTCAGGAAAACAGGTTGTGTTAGAATTTTTGTAGTCTGCTTCACTTATTTAGCTGGATAAGCAGGCATATGACAACAACATGCTGAATAATCAAGTATATCCATCTTTACAAGACTTTGGCTTTTTCTTAGCAACTATTCCCTCATCCATAATTCCCTCATGGGCAGATTGACTGGGAGGACTGGCAGGCTTTGTAGAGTTTCATTCAATTTGAATGTTTGAACAAACTTACCTGTTGGAATAGTATTGATTCCTTTTAAAATTTATTTCCATCTATTTGGCTCTTACTGGATGTGTTTACAGAATGACCATACAATACATGTGTCTCAAAAAATGCTTTACTACAATAAAAAAACCAGTACACTATTATGAATGGCTAATTTGGGAACCTTTGGATATTTTTAAATTTCCCTTTGTAAAATCTCACATATAACTTCAAATTAGTTGACACCAGGCTGGGATTTTCTAGAAGCAAAATGAACTGCCTTCCCGTGGCCAGAAGAATTCCTATTTTTGTCCATTGTATTTAGCAATACAAGATATTCTAAAAATTAGTTCCAATGCATGTTAAAATTGATTTCTGTCCTGTGTTTTCCTTACAGCCAAATTGATCATTGTTTATTTGCCTTTTAAAAAGAGTCTGTTAATATGAGTTTGTCAATCTCTGGTCTGGGTGCTAGCATGTGTAACCACAAACGTGGTTCAGATCTGAAAATTTTCCATGACAGCTGCAGTCTCTTCGCTTTACTCCCTTTGAGCCACTGTACACAAACCACCATCACATGGTGCTGCATTTAGACCTGCAAGGGATAATACTTGACTTTAAAAGAAATTTCAGCTTGTAAAGATATACCATACATCTGGATCCCATCAGTTAATTTTGTTAGGCTCAAAATATAATAGCAATATAATTTAAGGTTTTATTAGATCTGAGTTGGGATGGTTGCAGATGACTTACACACAGCCTCTACGCACAGCATCTCTTCCTGATTTTTAATCTCCACTACATGTTACTCTGCCATAGTATGAAGAGGTAACATTTTCTCAAAGGAAAGGTTTACAGCTTTTTAGATACAGGCAGGTAGATATGGATTGTTTCCTTTACTTTTTTTTCCTAACAGTTCAATTTTGTCAGTGAAATAAATATGTCCCTGCATCTGAATTAAGGTTGATTCATCACTTGCTACAAAATATATCAGAAATAAACATCATAATTGCTTCCTTTTCTTCACAATATTGTACTAGCTTGGCTTCTTTTGCCAGAAAACCTCCTCAGACCATCCAGAAGTGCCAAAACATCTGAGATAATACACATTAAATTACAGTATTATAAAGATGAACCATCTGTGCTAAGGTTTTCAGTGTTGCATGGGAATGAAAATAGGAATATGACAAATCTCAGACAGGTTGTTGCAAGACCTAACATGATATAACTAAATTGAGTTAAGTCAGCCCTGGTAAGGTTAAATAGCCATCACAGATTTTACCTCCTACAATTAAACCTCAAATTAGAAAGACTATGTCAGATATGCTACGGAATCCACAGAGAACAAAGGGAAAAAAATTGACTCCTCTGGTAATTTGATCAAAGTTTTGCTTTTGTTGTTATATTCATCCATGGCTTATAAATAGGTCTGTCTTTCAGTGCAGCTCTTGCCCAAGACTTCTATGTACACATATTTTGAGCTAGGTCTGCTATATTTGCTAAGCTAAAATTAATTTACTAATATGCAAGAGTTAACAACATGATAATTTAAAGCCATGTAGTTTGGGTTTTATTAGCATTCACTAGAAGGATTTTTACCTTTTGTTAAAGATAATTAACATCTTCCACTTATGCGGAAGCATGGGGTGAGGGGAGGGAGGGGAGGCTGAACAGAGGAAAAATAAAAGTTTTCATTGCCTAGTTAATTATTATCCTAATGACATTCCTGATGGTTTAAATAGCAATTCATTGTATACAAAATGTTAGCCAGAGATACAAAAGAATTTATATTCCATGTGTATTATGTTTATGTAAGAAAATGAAGAAGGAAAATATGGAGCAGGAAGGCAGAAGGAAAAGCTGGATAGTGAGCTGCTGGAAAGACAGTGTCCAATAAAAAGCAAATTCATTTTAGGCTTCATTTTAGTTCCCTCTTCCCAGTCAGAAAACAGACTCTTCTTCTGTGATCCAAGTTAGTGCTTGGTGTGTGATTTAATATGTAAACAAGGAGAAGATGATAAGATGCCACAGCCATTATATTGATCTTTCTTTGTATGGTTAAGGGGACTCTAGACTTAGCTGGGAGTACGATTGTACTTATCCAGCTCTCCCTGAGCTACAAGTTAATCAACAGAAATTCCTTCTCTTCTCACCCATTTCTTCAGCACAGCTGCTGCAGGAACTCTAGAGAGTACCAGGTTAAGTTCTCTGCCTTTGCTCATGTTGCAGGGAAGGTGTCTGTTAATGGCTCCACACATCCTGTAAGTAGGAAAGATCCAGCTTCTGAAATGACTGCTCAGAACAGAACATGCTGAAAGTGAAACAGTCATTTCCCAACATACTGGGCATTTCAGATGATTGTTCCTCTTCACATTGGGTATGTTTAAGGCTGCAGCTCTGCAAAACCTGTGTTCCAGGCACTTGTTCTCAGCCTTTCTGGATACAAGGCTTTCTTCCATACTGATTTTTGGTGTCAGCCCTTGAAAAAACAAAAATGTGCAGGGTAAGGAGGTGTGTGTGCTGACATAGGCCTACCAAAGGCAAAATAGATCCAGCCAGCTGCCTGAAAAGGGTTACATTTTGCAAGTCTTAATAGAGGCCTTCTGCTCCTTGCACCCCAAAATTCATACCTAACTTAGTCCTTCTGTTTTTTGATTGTGGAAAACATAATTTGGGTTTTTCATGCCATTACATATGAAAAACTAGGTATAATGGTAATGAAGCAAAAAATTTCTTAAACTGGCCTTGTATCCAAAAAGGCCTGATAATTATGTATTTAATAAGGATTAAAAGATAAAAGATGCAGGTGAGAAAGCATCACCAAGTCACATTTTACTTTTGTTTTATTACACGCTTTCAAGGAAGTTATTTTAATTTCTTCTCTCTCTCTCGTTCCCCCCCCCCCCCCCCCCCCCTCTACTTTGCTAGATATGACACAGTTTGTTTTCTGAATGTTTTTTCCTGGCCTGTCTTATCTTATACAACAGGACTGCAACTTTGGACTGCCAACTTTTCTGATGTCTATGAGCAGAACTTAAAACTGTTGTACATGCAGTTTATTTTGGGAGCATTTGGGATATAGTCCAAGAAAATAAACTGAGATGTACAAAGTTACACAATGGTATTACAGGGAAGAAAGACTACATTGTATACAGGAGGAGTACCAAGAATTTATTGATAACCTAATCACAATATGGCAATTGTTACTAGTCCAGACATATAAACACAGTCCCAATTAGTACAGAAAATCCTCATTAATAATAGTGCCATTAAAAATGTTAAATATGATAACTTATGTTTGTATTATGCTTGCCCCACCAATACCTCTCTGGATCTGATAGTCAAGTGTTTGAGCTGAAGAATGCTTCATCTGATTTTATGAGGAGCTGTTTACTCCTGCTGTTCTTAAATGTAATCGACCAACCCTTGTCTCTCATGAAATAAAATATTTTTGTAACACACCCACAGGCTGCTGCCGATTTAGGAAGCTTTCAGAACAAAGCATTGACCCTAAATATGAAGATATTTTGAAAAGTAATTGAATCACCAGTGTGACTGAGATTTTCAGAGGTATTTTTCAATATACAGTGGTTAATATTAGTCTCTGAACCTGCATACAAATCAAACATTGTCTGATAGTTCTGAATAATCAACTGTTGTATTCTATTTATTACATTTATATGTGTATTCCCTGCTGAAAGAAGGTTGACTGCTGCATCAAAGTGTCATTGTTGAAAAATTCCCAAATATTGTGTAATAATAACCAGCTCAGCTCAGCACGTACTAAGTTACTATTTATTTAATGAAGTGTTTAGGGAGATGGAAGCTCCATAAAATCACAGTAGTTCTTTTTAGGACTAATCAAGCAGTGTTAAAAAATGAGTGATTACTGTAAGAGTTATAATTAGTCCTTTTTTTTTTTTTTTAATAAAGAACTGTTTGTTTTGCTTGTGTATTCTTATTTAAGATTGATAATTTTTGTGTGCATCTGTTAATGCACAAAACCGAAACACTTTTACTATTATGCTGTTCCATGATCAATGATCTTGCTAGAGATACCAGGGCTTAATTGTCATCTCCATATGAAATACAAGACCTCTTACTAAGATCTTCTGATGTCTTATGCATGCAATTTTTAAAAGACTTTGAATTGGACCCTCTTGTGCTAGTTTGGGGTAAGATAGTGAATTTTCTTGACTATAACTTGAATTCTGAAATATCAAACTATTTTCTCTTTAGGTAGAGGGATCCATAAAGAGAAATCAGTGTCTTACCACATATGGAGGTGGATGAGATTTTTTAACAAAATGGTTTTGTTTGAACGTACAGAAATGAATCCTCCAGGAATACAAAAAGAGAAAACATGTTGTGATGATAACTCATGATGCATGTTGACTGGATTGTATCCTCAATGAGATTTCTAGGTTTCATAATTGTGCTGTGAACTCTTTCAAAAAATTTTTCTTTAAGTGTCTTATGTTTAATGTCTTACTCATGTAACTCAATATCTTCCTTTCTTTGCTTTGGAAATTTTGTTGATATCAGTCTTATATAGTATTATTTGGTGTTCCTGTGCACTTGCTCCAACAAGCAATCCATGCTATCTCTATAACTTGCTTTTGGGTCTACATTTTTCTTCCCCGCAGCTGAGTAGTAGCTCATCAGGAAGAAAGACTTGAGAAGCTCTGATTGCATGTATAAACACAAGCATGTCCTCTCTGTGCACAATTATATGCTTCTTCTGTTTACTCTTACTTAAAACTCCTGATCAGTAGTCACATCACAGAGGTCCTGCAACAACATTAGGGCACAGTCTAAGAGTTTGCTAGCTACTAATGAACTTCTATAAAATTTAATCTGCACTATGAGGAAGATTTGATGAAAATGTATGTTTATACAGTAGTTTAATGGCAAAGTTTTCCTCTCTGGGTTTGGTGTAAGATCATTACAGGTATTAAACGTATAGTCTGAAATTCAGTGTAAATGCTGTCTGCAGTCTAGATTTTCCACTCCTTTTTCCTGTTGGTATATTCAAATGTCGTTGAAATAAAAGTATGCAGAAAGGAGCTTTTGCATTACTTGCTTAACAACTTTTTTTTTTTATTATTATTATTTTTTTTTTTTTTTTTTTTTTTTACAGACTAATTGAGTCTTCCAGGAAGAAAAATAGAATAAAAAGTATGATATAAGGAAAATACTTATATATGTAATATGTTTTATTACATATTTAATAATTAATTATTAATAATATGTAATTATTATTATTACATAATTAATTATGTAATAATATGTAATTAAGCCAGTTGTCTACAGCTATGTGTCTTAAAGTCCTCCATCAGTCTGCTAAATGCATAAACTCATTATTTAAGTTCAAAAGTTTCCAGAGAAACTTTCTGTTTCAATGCACTTACAAAGTCACCACCAACATACAAGTATCAGCCCTCTACTCTTAGACCTTGGTGGCTAATTCTAATGAATGATTTGACAAAAGTTTTAACTTTTTCCTTTTGACTTATTCAAAGGTACAATAGAAAATAATATTTTTCAGTGTTTGTTGCAGTGCATTAATTTGGTTTATATTGTATTTCAGTTTTATATTGGGTTTTGTGATGTTTCTTCTGTTCCCACTGTATTACGTGGTTTGTCCCTGCTTGGCCATGCCCATCCCCCCACACTGGAATGTAACCCAACTCTGTTCCACTCCCACCTTGTCCCTGATTGGAGAGTGGCTTGTCCCTGCCTCTAGGCCCTGCCCCCTGGGTAAAATCGCTTGGAGGAAGGGGGGGGCGGTCTCTTTTGCTCAGTATGGGGAAGGATGTGGAGGGGAGAGACTTAAATAAAGCCCTGATCCCACCCCCCGGACAAAGAGCTGACTCTGCCTTTTGCCATTGACGGTCGCCTGTTCTCTCAAAGGAACCACTGTAAGTTTTCAAAAATATTAGGTTAAGGGATTTTGCTAATATACCTTGCTCTGTATTAAAGTGAGTTCCAACAAATTGTACATATTAGATGATCTGGGCTGGATTGTACAAACAGAGCAAAAGATTAAAAATGGCTTTTAATATAAAATATTTTCTTTTTTAACCACTTGACATTTTGGAAAACATACTAAAAATTATATATAAAACAACAAGCAGAAAAAAATACTTTGAATGGCCTTTTTTAGCTGTTTCAGGTTTTTTTCTAAGATAAGATTAGGTAGGTTATGGGTTTTTTTATTGTTGTTGGTTTTTTTTGTTTTTCTTTCTGTAGTTAGAAATAACAGCTTTTTAGAAAGAAGAATAACACAGAATATTTAAAATATCTCTTTACAAATGATTTTTGTGTTTTAAACCAGCTTTGTTTGTTGCTTCATTAATTAGTATGTTGCAAAACAGCTAAAACATATTGTAATATGGTGGGATTTTTTTAAATTCCAAAATGTTTGTTTCAATGAAACAGCTACTATTAACTCCATCAAATGCATCAGGAGGTCCCAAGTTCCTGAATCCAGTAACATGTTTTCATCTATAAGGCACAGAAATACAAAAAATTTCATGTCAAAAGTGGATGATGTTGTTCTTTAATGGGATAGTTACAGCCTGGGGTTGTCACTTTTACAATGTATGATGCAAAGCTCACTTTTTTTTTTTTTTTTTTTTTTTTTTTTTTTTTCTTTTTTTTTTCTTTTTTTTTTTTTCCCCTCAGATATTTGCAGGTTTTTTCTCTGTTTGAAGCTGTCAGTATATACGGTAGAATTTTAAATGGCAAAATCAGCATCATATTGGTGTGAACATCCATTACCCACTCAGTCATTCACATGGCATTTTTTAGGAGCTTTGAAAGTTTTCTTAACTTGACAAAAAAATTAAATTAAAAAAAAATAGTGAAATATATATCACACATTATTTAGACCAAAGAAGTATGGACAGGAATATCATTGCAGTAATAAAACTCTCTTTGTTTAAGGTCTAAACTTTCCATAGGGCCATAATGACCAGAATAACTTTTGGAAATTACTCCTAATAATGCTAGTTTAATAGAGTCCATATCCTTATAAATAGTTTTGACTTTAACATAATATTTAATTCATATACTAAGAGAGGATTTACTCAGTTTATACACAAGTTTCCTGTGTTACTGAGTGCTAATTTTTTTTCTTTTCAGCTCTTACTTTATCTCGTCTTTCCTCTATCTGTAGTTTATTTCAACAAACCAGTTTCTTTCTAATGTTAAATCGAATCTAAATCATATTATATCCAGTTCTGCCTTGTGAACAACCACATCCAAGTTCCAGCTGCAGCCTCCTTTGTTACTGTGTAATTAAAAGTAATATAATACTGAAATTTCTACCACTTGTATCTTTCTCATGTCTTCAGACTAAAATTATATTATTGTTTCATCCCTGACATTCAGTATCCCTTTTCTGTACTTTTAATTTGCCTTTTTTGTTTATGTTTCATAGTGGTGTAGCATATATACTTTTCCAAGTCCTATTTATGTGTCACAACACATACTCACATTAGCTTTGAATGATGTGTTTCTTGGAAGCCTTCAATTTAATTTGCACATGGGTAGAAATTATAGAGATGACAAAACTGTGCTACTTCAGTGTTTGAATTTCAAAATACCTAATTTGAAATCTGCCTGGAATCTGTCTTACAGCAGACAGAGACAGGGCTCTGAAAAACTGTTTGTCTTATGTCAATTTGCAGTTCTGCAAAAGCTGAAGTAAGTTATTTGACACAGTGACCTTGAGGTAACTTGTAAGTATTGACAACTTCAGCTCTTTGCCAAATCTCTTTTTATTTTTACACAACTTCTGGCTGTCCTTTTTAGGATACATTAGTGTCAAATTGAGGAATGCTGATTAGGGAAGACGAGTTACCTGCCATGGACAGGCTTGCTATCACAGTCGCATTTAGATGAGGTTGTAATGTATTTTGACTCTGGGAAGACAATACAATTTTAGATGTCTTCTTCTCCCTTTCTTTCCTCTTCCCCCAACCTCCTCTTGGATATGCAATAGTTAGTTCAGTGAAAAGTAGTAGTGAAAATTAAATGCCTGCCAAGGCTGAAAATAAGTAAGTGTGCACAACTAGGCTTGGACTCGAAGCATGACATCTGAGAGAAATAGATTTTTTCTGGAGGTGTGCAGTGACTGAACCTCACACCTCTGTGAATCATTCTTAAAGGAAATGGACTAAAAGCTTGTACCTGAATAGAAGGTACAAGCTATTTTGATAAAATTCAATAGTAGGACAATGTAAAATGTTCAAAGTACAAGAAACTCTCATGTGGTTTCAAAGAAACCAAAGTTGCCATAAACATGAAAAATATTCTATACTTCTGCTGTTAAAAATTCAGAAATTGAATGGATTTTTTTGGGATCATCTTGGTTGTAGATAGGGTGATTTATTGCAATGCTGCATCTGCAGATAAAATGGAAACCCAAAGAAAACTATTTCACTGATCATGGCTTTAGTCCTGCTACTCTCTACCTTGATTTTGTTGAAGATGAGTAGCAAATGTGTGTATTCCCAAAGAATAAGAATGAATTGTGTTAGATGTTGCTTACACATTTACACATGCCTATATATATATATATATATATATATAATCTGCTAATTAGGAGCCCAGTTTTCACAAGAATAAATTTTGGTGGGTTGTTGTTTTGTTGTTTTTCTTTTTTTTTTTTTTTTTTTTTTTTAATGTCTCCATCCATTCATGGGTTTTCTACTTGTTCAATTTATTGGTTAAGTATCAAAATATAAATATGTTCACATACTTAAAAATATGTGCTATATCTCCTTCTTTTCTGACTTAATATTAAAACTCTTAATTGACCGCTCTCTACAGGATGAGGCACAAATTACAAACTGACTGTGAATTATACTTGTAAGTATTCATTGGCGTGCATAAACAAAAATAAATCTGGGCTTTTCCTGGCAGGATTCTGCATTCTTTTTTAATAAACACTGAGCTGTAAATTAGCTTAGAAGAATTCTTCCTTTACCTCTTGTGTTTAAGGTGGTAGTTTCAAACTTGCCGCTTTAATTCAAGTCTTTGAAAAAGTCAAAACCAAAAAACTTTACCATTGTCATTTTCCTGTGCTCTATTAGTGCATGGAGGCTTGGGAAGCTGTATTACCTCACCCCATTTTGTTAGATATCGCTCACACTTGCCTCAAAAAAATGATTTAAAAAAAAAAAAAAAAAAAAAAAAAAAGTCTACTTATTAAGAGCCCACAGTTTTCACAAGAAGAAATTCTTCAGTTTTCACAAGAAGCAACTCTGCATTTTGTTGGTATGTCTCCATCCATTCATTCTTATTCTTTCAGATTCAAGTTAAAAAACTGTGAGCTGGAAAATTTTTAAATTTTAAATTGCACATGGTTTTACAAGGAAAGGAATCTCTGTCTTCATCCTTAAGAAGGTAGTTGATACAAGTCTAGATACTAGTGAGGTATGGCATTCCAGCAGGAACTTTACTGGAAAGTGTGGTAATTCCATGGTCTAAGGTAATAGGTACTCTGGCTATCATGTTGTATTCTAATAAATATATATACTTAACTTGTGTTGTTACAATAAATACACAACTTCAGACTGGCCTTTAAGGAGAGAGTTTGTCTTTATTGTTGCTATTCTGATCATTTTCTTCTCAAAAATCTAATTTATGTAAATTTCTGCTTAGGTAAATTTGAAAAGTAGTCCTCGTTTTCAAATTGTATCTTCAGTCATATTTATTGTAGGATATGAATGGAAAAAAAACCCCAAACTTTACTACTGCAGAATATGTGGTACTCAACAATTTTTAAAAAGTTAGGTAAAAAAAGATATGTGTAAAAGGTTTCACTGAACATAGATTTACTTCTTAACTAAGGTGCCCTAGAGACTGTTCTAGCCTTGTATTTTGTTTACTTTGAAAGTAGATACTTTGTATTCCTTCATCTCAATATAGCAGCATCTCTAAAAAAGTAAATGAACACTCCGGTTATTAGATTCCAAATAATAATATTATTACCTTGAGTGAATGTTATCTTGTTAGGCTTGTTAGACTGCTGGGGCTTGTTTATTGAAGCAAGTGCTTCTGCCCTCACGTCCAGTTTGGGAGATTATCTCCTTTTAGGAAACTGCCCAAGTCAGTATTCAGAAAGGCATGCAAAACATGACTAAGAATACTCTTGTACCCTTTCCCTCCATTGGAATGATTCTATGTTATCTCATAAACAGAAAATTAATATATTTTATATACAAAATTATTGAACCTGGAGTTTATATGCAGTGATGTCAGTGATATACCTTGGTCGGATACCCAGTAGCAACTGAGCATTCAGAGCAACAAACAAAGCAGAAGGAAGGATACCCAGAAGCCTGTTGATCAGTCCTTTTCCCCACACTAAATAAAAGTATTTCAAGAAAAGATTTTAAAACTTTTATCATGAGGGGTATGATAAATACTGATTGAATGGTAATTTTTCTCCCCCTGTAAATATTTTAATTAAAAAGAGGTATTTGTATAGTTCTGCAGTTCTTCAAAGTTTTGATAACTTTGAGCTGACTTTCATCTCTCTTCAAGTAAGTTCATCATGGTAATAACATTTTATAGCCTTTCCAAGTTTTCATTTTCACCTATTTTATGAACACCTGCATAACAATGTAAAGGGCTCATATTCTTTGCCAAAATGCTAATCAAATAACTCTTCTATTACTAATAAAAAGCGTAGATTTTTTTTCCCCTTTAACTGAAGCTTCTGTATATATGTATAATGGATTTCCTCGTGAGACTATCAGGAAAAAAGGATGGAAGAGTTTGTAAAGCCTTCTCCAAACTTGTATTTCAGACCATATGAAATCCATGCATCAAAGCAAGCAGTATGTGAGTTCAAGCATGTGCTTATGTTCCTGTATATTCTGAACAGTACTAAAATAAGAAAAAAAAAATTAAATATACATTTAAGAGTTTAAATAAGTGCTAAATCACTGTTCCCATTGGGGTTACTGTTGTGACAGGCAGGCTGTAAGGATTAAACACCATGCTGAATTAGAGCCTTAAGCATCTGCCTAATTTAAGCAGTACATCCTATTGAAGCAAATGAGTCTTATCCTGATTAAGACTCTTACTGAACTGGGTGAAAGTGAGATGGATAATCCTGAGTAACCTTAAAAGTCTGGCACGCAGGCACTAAAATGAATTTAGAAAGTGAAATATGAACTATAGCTCCCCAGCTAGCCATGTCTAGCGCAAATTCCAAATGGTGCCAATCTCTTTATTTAGCAGATGAATCATGCTGGAGAACAGTTGGAGAATAAATCTATTAAGGTAGGTAGCTACATGTACCTGGAAAGAGCAAAATCATGTTAAAATGTAAATGCTGTCTGGGCAGGAATTGGGTTGTACTGGGTCCCAGGGGTGGCTGGGCTGCCCTTGCCCTGACGGGGCTGAGCTGGGTTTCCATTGCCCAGACTGTCTTAGTTCAGCTCTGGGAATGCCACTGGCAAGGGGCTGACAGCCCCAGGGATGTTGGGTGGCTGTGGGAGAGCTTTCACCTCTTCCCTGGGAGAAGGGAGCAGGCCATAGTATACAAACATATGCAAAGAGTTCTGAACTGCTCTGACAAGGAATGCCACTGCCAGCATTCCACTTGCCCCAGAGAGAGCTGAGGACGTTGATGTGTCCGTGACATTCCCCAGCTCTCTGCTTGGGGAACGCCATTGGACCCACACAGGATTTTCGAACACAAGCCCAAATAGAAAGGAAGGACTAGGAAAGTCTTTTTAATATAGTCATACATAAGTAACATTATTTAATCATTGTAACATTGTACATGTAACATTTTTATTCATTGGGATTTTTTTGTATTCAATTATTTGGCCAAACTGAATGTCAAAATACACACTAGGCTGATAATAAATTCTTGGCTCCATATATGTAGCATGCTCACTTTTACCCATATTGAGATATTGAGTGTGACATTCCCTCCCAGCACAGAGAAAATGCACATTTAATTTACTGCAATCATGTCTGAAAAGCACCTTAATCCTGATTCACAGAGAAAATGGGGAGAAACCCTGCAAATTCAGTTTAAAGAAATTAAAACTGAGAAGGTTGTGCCATTGCCTGATCTCTTATCTTTTCGTTTTCAGTGCTTCTTTTTTTATTATTTGCTAAAGACTATGTTTCAGCTGAAGTCTGTCAGGTGTCTAACTACCTTTTGCAATAACATTTTCCATAGATGTTTTGTTGCTTATTTGGAGTTCCTAGGAAACTTAAGATGCAAATATAAGACACATGGTTTTGGCAGCTATTGCTCTTGTTTTGTGTTCTCAGAATGACATTAATTGCTACAATGTTGAAATTTTGTTTTGTTTTGTTTTGTGCAGTTTGAGGAGGGTGATTTTTGTGGGGTTGGTTGTTTGTTTGTTTGGTTTTTTTTTTTTTTTGTTTTTTTTTTTTTTCTTTCTTTCTTTCTTTTTGTCTTGGTGGAGGATTTGGGGGGTTTACTTTCTGTTTAATAATGAAACCACAGATGTTTTTGAGAGTGGGTATGGTTTTGTTTGAATTTGTAAAGTATCTCTGGATGCTGTTCAGATACCAGTTTCATGGAAATCATCTGACTTGAGAGTTTTCAATATTTTTATAACTTTTCCTTCCCAACAGCACAGGAAAGAGTGTCTTCTGGTTGTGGGGATTATTTTAACCTTTAATAATCTACTCAATAGTTCACAGAAGGAAGTGGGGTATTAGGACCTTTTGGTATTAAAAGACAGAAACAGCTATGGTTTTTGTTTCGTTTGGGTTTTTGGGGGTTTTTTTTTGGTGGTTTTTTTTTTTTCCCATTTATTTGATGTTGGGGAGGAAGAAGCCAAAAACCCTATAAATATGATTGCCTCTATTCTGAGAATGAGAAACCTGTAAGTGAGATAGAATTGAAAGTAAGTTTTGATGTTTGAGATGTATTAGATACTGGAACAATTTGTGTTTTGTTTTGATTTTGTTTATTGTTTGTTTGTTTTTTCCTTGGCTGTGTGTTTATTTTTGCTTCTGTAATCTAGAGCACATGGGTATTCCTAAAAACTTTTTAAAATCTTCCCTTAGGATTTCTTTCATTCTATCAAGAGAAGCAAAGGTCTCATCATCTGAACTCATTTGCTTAGAGAGAGATCACCTTCTATCTAATTTTCCTGCCTCAGTGTGTGATGCTTAATTGAACATCTGGAGGAACAGCATGCCCTTTCTCCCAGGTTCAGGTTGAGAACTCTTATCTTGTTCCCAACAGAAAACTTGAGTTTTAAGTGTTTATATGTGTGCTTGAGTTCTCTCTCATTCCCCTGACAAGTGATTGTTCCTGTGTTTTAATTAACACCATGTTTCCCATCAGGCAAATTTAAGAGTAGACCTGTTTCTATTTAAAATGAGTATTAAGAGACAGAAGGAAAAGCACAAGAGAAGTCAAAAAGCACAGGAAAAAAAGGTTTTCAGTGTTTAAAGGAAAATGATGGAAATACACTGGGGTAAAAGCTTAATTGTGTGTGCTACCAAAAAGGCTCTTGGTATAAAAGAAAAATCATTCAAACATTTCAGGCCTGTAGGTTTCTTTTATAAATTTTCTTTGGAATTTTACCATGGCTGAGAGGTTTTTTTTTTTTTTTCTTTTTTAATTTAATATATGATACTACACTGAAGACCTGGTTTAGCTTTTTTTGTTTGTCTGTTTTTGGAATGACAGAATACGCCTGAAAGGGGGAAGAAATACTGGCTCCAAATTTGAGAATGTGGGGTTCTTTTCTGTCATTATCACATAGTGAAAGAGGCATATAGATAACTGAATTTAGTAAAATAAGACCAAAATGCCATCAACTTTTAAGGTCAGAGATAATCATACCAATTCAAGTGTGCAATTTTTCCAAAAGAAAATAAATTTAGACATATTGACACATTTTTTTCCCACCATGTATGGTGGGGAAAATAAGCATGTCTGTATGTCTAAATTTTTTCTTTGGAAAAAGAAACCAAAACTTCCTGAACTTAGCTCTTATTGGAGCCTTGCGTTTTGTTGTCTTACACTGTCCTTGTTTTCTTCTTCCATGAAACCAAGTTCTATTTCCTAATTATGACAGAAAGAGAACAGCCGAGCTATTACAGGCTTTTCCTCTTGTTGGATTTAGCAAACAGAATACTCAATGATTGCAGCAGATGTCTCTGATTTTAGCCTTTTACCTCTTTCCATGGAGCAAATGTTAGGAATGCTCATAACCTGGAGACAGGCCCACAAATACCAGGAACAATGCATTAGGACGGCCAGCAGCCCTAGGAATTCAGCCATTAAACCCAACAGCTTAATTTTCTGATCAGCCATGCTCACTGTGTATTCTTTTTTTGTTTGTTTTTACAGCATACTCTAAAATTCTCTCTCCTGGCATGCTGCTCTTCCCTCTCTAGAATTTCTTAATTTTTGTCTGAAGACATCATTCCCTCAGTCCAAGGGGAATCTCCTCTACCTTTGTAATATTTTTTGGCGACACAGACAATTAGATTGAAAACTCATCCAATTTGTGAATTACATAAAGTTGCATGATGGTTAACCTAGAGGGAAGGGATTCCATCCAGCAGGATTTTAACAGGCTTGAGAAATGTCCCATGTCAGCCTCAGGGGATCCAACAAGGTCAAGTGCAATGTACTGCACACGAGCTGGGGTGATCACCAGTATACAGACTAGGATATGAACGGATGGATGGATGGATGGATGGATGGATGGATGGATGGATGGATGGATAACAGCCCTGTGGAGATGGACTTGGATAACCTGGTGGAACTAGCAGTTGGTTAATGTAGCCCCACAAGTGTGTGCTGCTGGCAGGGATGGGGATGTGTTTTGTGTTTGCTGGAAGGATTTCAGCTGCCACGGAATAATCATACAGAGCGATCTGCAGGAGAGATACTAGGAGAGATAAAGGATTCTTCCTCCTACTAGAGTCTTAGGAAAAGTGACAATACCTGTGTCTTAGTATCCACTGATTACAAATTAATACACAAAGTAAGCATTATAAGCTCTGGAAAGATAACTCCTGCCCATCAAGAAGCATAAAGAGTCAGCTGCAGGGTTTTGGCATTGTTGAGAGTTCACGCTGATTGCAGGCAATTCACTGCCAACCTTCCGCTGTGATAGATCGAATAGGAGACCCAGTTACAAAAAGAGCTAAGTACTGTTTTGCACTAAGCCTCCATTTGTTTATTAATGACAACTGACTGTATGAAACATACAACTTTGTTCCAAGTTATTGTTCCTAAGAGTGTAGCAGCCACTCCCGAATTTGGTGTACCTCTAAAGGAGTGATATACGTACCACAGAAATTTCATGTTGAACATGCTTTTATATTAACAATATAGTATAAAGGAATGTATGGTCATTTGAAGATTGTTTCCCATTTGGAACTTTCTGGCTTCTCTTTATGATCTGAGAAATGCTTGGGGGTTTTCTGTTTATTTTTCTTTTCCTCAGCATAAGGCTTTGAATCATCAGATTCCCCAGTTAGTATCTACTAGTTGCCTTGCAGAATTTTGAGATACATCCTTTCTGTCAGGTTCATAAATTTCTGTGGCTCCTTAGAGGGTAGGTGTTGGGCAAAATCTGAGTGTATCAGTCCTTCAAGGCAGAAGGGTAATGAAAACATACCTTTCATTTTTCGTCCTGAATATTAATATATGTTTTTGTCCTTGTCCATTTTTTTTACTCCTTGTTGACTTCTTAGTATTACTGCAGACACCTGCAGAGATCTTTCACTAGATCAGATTGCTCCAAGCCCCATCCATCCTGGCCTCGAACACTTCCAGGGAATAGGCAACTACAGCTTCTGTGGATCTTTCTAGAAAAGCATTAGCTACTTGGATAGAGAATTTTTTAAAAAGAATGGTGTTCCAAGCAGCTGAATGATGAGATGGAAATACTTTTTCCCAATGAGGAACTGAGGAAATACTTTCTCCTGCTGAGGAATACTGACTTAATTAGTGCTATGAGATTTTCCAAGACTTTCTTCACAGAAAGAGACAGGTGGTGCGAACCCTTTAGACATTGAGTGGATGGAATATCGTATGCCATCTAGAATGCTTCTCTCTTTCCTCTTGAATCAGTTTGAGTCTATCCAGAGATGGTATGGGCTGAATTCATTCAGGAATTTTTGCAGTTCGGAAAATAATGAGGAATTCAATTGGGATGTATAGTATGTTTTACAGTAAATAATGTGTTCTCATTACTTCTTTCATTGTTGTGTCTGATGTAGAAGCTAAAGGAGAAGTAAAATTTCTGTCTGAGTAGCTCTTTGGAATGAGCATCTAGGGAAAATGGTGAGGATATGAAGAGCAGCTCATAGAGCTGCCTAGCTGAAGGAAAGCTACAGATGTTTGCTTTTCTTTGCCATACTCATGAGTTATGCATATGTGCAAATGCTATCTTGTTTCAGATGGATGGTGGTTGAAAACTGCATATGTAGATGCAGTTACCATGAACGTAAGAGTCAACTTTAGTCAGTTATCTTCTCTGAGATTTTTGAGGTTTGATATAGTTATCACCAGCTTGTGAAGTTTCTCAGAAAAAAAAAAAAAAAAAACCAAACAAAAGTTTATATTGTAAAAACATGGGGAATTTTCCTCCTTTTTTTTCCCCCTCTGAAAATAGTTAGTGTACTTGGATATTTTGCTTCTCTGAATTACTGCATGGAGACACTTCGAAGCACTGACACCTGAATGCATGTGTGGGATTTGAAGATGGGACTTAAGGAAAATGTTATTCAAAGAGATTGGCAAGTTTATTTGCCCAAATATGGTTTTAATGAATACTCTGTGGTCAATTTAAGTTCTTTTTCTATATGCTAAGAGATGAGATGCATATATATATATATATACACACACACACACACACACACACACACACACACATACACATAAAACTGTGTGTTTAGCTTATGAACTGTTCTTGAAATCACAATTCAGTATGAACTAAATTCACTACAAGGCTTGAGAGCCACAGAGTTAAGAAAATCTTGGAGGGAATTAAAAATGAGGATTTAACTTGCAGAAGGCCAATTTCCAACTGGATGCTGCCCAGAAGCTGACTGGCTGATGGAAATACAGGTTTTGACCACACAACCAGAATATACAGAAATCAATGTGGTACCTGCTCACAATTGCTCAAACATATCCCAGCATGGAAAGGCATAGGGTTGAGATAGCAATACCATGATGGACTGTGGGATGCACCAATATGAATTAATGGGAAAAATCATGATCAATTTTGTAGCATACAAACCTCTTGCTTTATTGATGATTGCTAGCTCAGAAAGCTGGACCTATTTTGTAGATAATTATTTGAATATTACTTATGGCATCTGTGTCATTTTGCCTAAAAAGGGGATGAGAAGAGGTCTAGAAATAATATTTTCTAGTCTTGACCATTTCTACTGAACCTCTAAAAAAAGGCTTTTTTCTTTTTTTCCAACATCATTACTTCCATTAATTATGAGAGCAATGATGAATAAGTTTAAAAATGAATCAATTTCATTAATCCATGGTGTGTAATGAAAAGAACATCTTGTGCTGTATATGTAACAAAAATTGATGTTGGGAATTTTATTCTATGGAAATGAATCATTCAGGGTATGTTGTAAAGGATGAAGATGTTCCAGAACCTTCAAATAAAATATTGAAGGACGAAAGAAAGATGAAAGATGGTAAAAATGTACCATTTCCAAGAGAAAATTAAGTAGGTCTTCTTTCAACTCAGGTATGTTTGAAAGGATAAAATAGAAACAGTTAAAATACTAATGGTTGATATAAAAGTGCCAAATAGTAAAACTTCACTTCCTAGTAAAACTTTTTCTTCTGAAATGATAGTTTAACATTATTTGCAGGAAAAATGGATGCTTTCTCATAAAATTTAAAGATTGCTGGGTTTTGTTGGTTTTTTGGTTTTGGTGGTGGTGGGGGTGTTTTTTTTGTTTTTTTTTTTTTTCACTTTTAAAGCCAAAATAGATGTGTTTGTAATTCTTCTATTTTGTACAGAAAAATTGTAGTCCTTCAGATACCTTTAGAACTGTGTGTTGCAATAGGTGATGCTGGCCCATCGTATATTAATACAGTGAAAACTTAATGCAATTGTGATGCTTCTCTCATTTTGTCAAACCTTTGGCTGCAAAATAGAATTGTATTATAGAGAAAATAATGTTTGTTGACAAGGACTTCTGTGGAAAAGAGGAGATGATTATAAAAAAGATAAAAATCAAAGAAGAGACCTGTCTAATACTTTGTGTGTGTTTGTGTTCTCTGTCTCAAAGAATAAAACGTACAGAGAGAAAAGCTGGGGAGGAGGGAAGAGGTTGACATATGAAAAGGAAAGAAAGCATTACATTTCATGACTCCCTCACTGTCTGTTAGAAATACTTCAAGAAGTGTGACTATCTCTAAAGGGATTTTTAGCTACTCTTGGCAGTGAATTTTTGCAAAGAGGCTTCTTATTTTCCCTATGGAACCATATCTGAATTTAATCACTGTGGTAAGCAATTGGTTTCTTTCATGGGCTTTAATTCAGTATTCTTTATGGATCCAGACCTTTCTTCCTCATGTGAATTTTGGCTGGATGAGGCAAGAGGAATTAGGCCCTAAAATACCATGATATTCACTTTAAGGGGATTCTAAATCATGCAATAAAAGCATTTAGAGCTCATGGTCTCCATGGCATGCATATGTAATTCCCATAGATATTAATGGAAATTCTTACCAGTACTTTCAAGGTCAGGTTTGTATTAAACGCTGAATCATAACCGTCAGAATGTCTTTGAAGTTCCGTGGTATCTCTCTGACTTAAGTCAGACAGTAGCTGGCAGCTTTTAACCTGTGAAAGACAGAAACTGTAAATTACAAGGGTTGAATAAGGTTGTGCACAGATTTTGCCCTTAGGCAGCAACACTAAGTAAAAGTCACTACTATCTATAAGAATTTGAGAGGCACTTATGACCATTCCCAGGGATACCCCTTTTTATGAAATTCTTGGAGCTTCTAGACAGCCTGTCTTTATGTAAGGTAAGCTGCTCTTGTAGACCTTTCTGACACAGGTGAATCTGCTTAATTTCTGGGACCGAATTCAGTGTTCAACTAGATGAACAGTAAAAAATTGACAGTTTTAAGTATTATGCTTGTGAAATGACAAAAAATCCATTATTGCATTTAAAAAATACAGAAAGCATTTATCTGTGACTTTTATCATGTGTGTTTTAGGGCAGAAACATGCAGAGCTGTCAAGACTTGTGCTCTCAACCAAAGTCATAAAGCAGGTTTCTAGGATAACAAAGCAATGTCGGATATATGCTGTTGTTTACACTCACTCTGAACTTATTTGTGCCACCTAAATACATTTCCAAAATGTATTTCTTACTGAAGACTGACATTACCTATTATATCCATACAGCTAAAAGTAGCTTTCTTTAGATAACAAAGCCTTGGGCTCCTGATACTAGTACCACTATTCATAACATAATGCAGAGAATACACCTATATAGTCAAAGCATTTTGGTTGTAGCACAGCACTAAAAACAGAGTAATTTTTTTTGTGACAATGCATCAATTTGACACTGACATTTCTGGAAAAAGTCATGAGTGTCCCCATTCCCTCAATCTTCCAGCAAAAATAAATCCTAACAAAATGAAAATTTAATCTTATAGTTTATTTCCATATTTTTTATTGCACTTCTGGAGTTTGAGTAAAGAAGAAATAATCTTACTTTGGCAATAAAATGAGTGCCTCCTAGTAGCCAGTTTGGAAAACTAGGCAAGACACTGTGATTAGTTTTATGTATAATTCATCATAGCACAGGGACTGGAAGGTAAACCTGTAGCACTAAAACAAATTTTTCAGTATCTAGTATATTTTAAAAGAAATTAAGACTCTTCAAATGTCATTGAAAAAAATTAGCAATGATGTGCAATTATGAAAAAGACAGTTGGAAAAATAATAAAATACATAAACACCATCTCCCTTACCCCCTACACTCTAGAATTTTCACATTAATTGTGAAAAGAATTCTAAAGAAAAGTTCAAGCATGGGATAGGATGAAGGGAAAAGGTTTGACTTCTCAGGAAATACCCAATTATATGTGCTGCAGCTGAAGACCTTGATGCTGAAGTCTGTACAGATATGGTCACCCCTAAAGTTATTGAGAAATTCGTAAGTGCAAGATCAGAAGAAATCTGTATCTTGATTTTTAAATTCTGTCTGCTGGAGTTAAGCCACTGCAAACAATGGCAGCACAGAAGTGGCACACAAAAATGTACCTTGAAGAACAATCTTATCTCGATCTATTTATTGGAAGTTTACAGTATTTCACACTTCAGTTTGGGTCTATAATCAACTACTGGAGGAAATGTTTGGCTTGCACTTCCCTGCTATCCACAATAGAGCCTGAATCTGGTTCAGATTTTGTACAGAGCAGGGGCTGTTAACAGTTGTAGTGCATTAATTGGGTTTATATCGTATTTCATTTTTATATTGGGTTTTGTAATGTTTTCTTTTGTACTACCCCATCCCCCTGGAAACCGTATCACGTGGTTTGTCCCTGCTCCTCTGCCCCGCACATCCTCCCCATCCAGAGTTGGAATGTAACCCAACTTTGTTCCACTCCCACCTTGTCCCTGATTGGGTAGTGGCTTGTCCCTACTTCTAGGCCCTGTCCCCCTCGGAAAAAGCCCTTGGACAGCTGGGGCTTCGCTCTCTTCCACTGGGAACAGGGACCAGACTGAGCTCCGGATTCTGCAGGGGCAGGACCCTTGAGTAAAGCCGTGATCCCCCCTGGACTAAGAGCAGGCTCTTTCCTTTTGCCATCGATGGATGCCTGTTCTTTCTAAAGAATCAAGGTTACCCTCTGGGTAGCTTTTAGGACCCTGGAAGGAAGATTCCTACTGAAGTGGTTTCTCTCTCAAGCTAACCGAAACGGAGCACAGGCTCCGAGGGGAGAGAGAGAGCCACTTTCAGTTAACAGTGTGAAATAGTGTTAAGTCCAGCCCTTGCATTCCTTCACAGAATAGTTAAGTATGTTTGGAAATCCTGCTTACTGATTCACATTCAGCGTAGGTGACACAGATAAAATTAGTTAGTATTGGATTAGGGCTTGAAACATTACACATTCTGTGTGAATGTGTAGAATGTGCTTTTACATATTTGAGCACTTACTCTCTATGTCAAAGCCAGGTGCTGGCATAGCTTTTGTGCTGGGCACATATTTTAAAGTGTTAATTATATACAGTAAACCTAGGAAATAATTTTTTGGGGGTTCTGTCTCTGTAAAATGTCTGTGAGTCCTGATAATTCTGAGCCATCCAAACATTCTTCATAGGAGGATAAATACAGAGGGGGCAGGATAAATTAAATGAGGTAGTGCTTCAAATGTCAGCTGAAGAAAGCATTGCATAAACCTTTTGGTTTGTAATGATATTGTAACAGCCTGAGGAAAGTGTTTATGCACCAGATTTTCCTGGTGTTAGGGGTTCTGTGTATGGGTGTCAGAATGCAAACTGCATTTTGACTGTGCAGTTTGTTTTCTACCATGTCTGTCTTCTGTTTTCATACTGAGCTAAATTTACAGGAGGTGTCAGAACAAAATATTGTACCTGGCATAGAGCTAACAATAGGGGATAGTCTAATTTTAACTATCTATTCAAAAGAAATATCCTTTGGAGAAAAAGATGAGTATCACCCTTTCTAGTTACTGCATAGGTAACATTTCAGGCCAGAACTTGAAAATCAAACAGTATATCACCAGACAAGAAGCAATGATCTCCTTTGCCTACAGAATTTCCTGAATTTTGACAGGTCAGCTGGAAAGTTTGACAACAATTTTTAAAAGGAAAATAAGATATGATAAGGTGTATGTGGATTCTACGTGATACTTTGCATAATGTAAGTAACTGTTGCACTGGGCATTACTGACAGATTTCAGCTGGTACTAGTGGTCAGAATATGCTGCTTTAATCACTGGAGAGCTGCTGCTGAGCACTGGTAAATGGAATCTTGTGACACACCTTTTGATACTGACAATGTAGTTGTGTACTAATCTATCCTTTTGGTACCCTTTTAACTCTCTTCATTGTTGTGCCTACAAAGACTGCTTAAATTCTGTTATTAGAAGAGAGTTTCAGTGCTTCATAGAGTGACCTTTGCTTGGGGTGCAGGGCTCTGACTTACGTGACTTAAACTGGATGATCAGAATGTAAACTGTATGTATGTAAACTGAGGCAGGGAAATACATTTGTATTTTTGCAGGTCTTTTGACATGAAGTTGTTTTATGATTTGCTGCCAATTTCTGTGCATATTTGCTTTCACTGATGCATATTTAAAAAATATTTTGAAGAGAGATCTTTGGACATTTGTGTGCCTAAGGAGTGAAGGTGGTGTGGTTTTGGAGACATTGTGCATCCTTTACAGGTGAGATCCTGTGTCTAGGAAGGCACCTGGGAATCAAGTACAGCAGAGATTGCAACCTGTTGAGATCTGGGCTCCTCAGGACAGGAGAGACATGGAGCTCTTGGAGCAGCTTCAGTAGTGGTTACAGAGCTGATGAAGAGATGAAGCATCCCTCTTATGAAGAAAGGCTGAGGAAGCTGGGGCTGTTCAGCCTCAAGAAGGGGAACCTCATCAACACCTGTCAGGGAGGGATAAGAGGATGGATGAGGCTCTGCTTGGTGGTGCTCAGAAATAGTACAAGAAGCAAGGGGCAGAAATGGATGCACAGGAAGTTCCACCTGAGTGTGAGGAAGAATTTCTTTCCTGTACAGTGACCACACACTGAAACAGATTGCCCAGAGAGCATGTGGAGTCTCCCTCACTGGAGTCTTCCAGAACTGTCTGGTTACAATCGTGTGCCGTGTGGTCTGGGATGACTGCTTGAGCAGGGAGAGTGGACCAGGTAATCCACTGTGGTACCTTCCAAACTGACTTTTGATTCTGTGAGACTGATGAAAACTAATCACACAGAAATTTTTGATGGAAATGTAGTAATCCTGGAAATGCTAACCATAAATAAATTTCTAAGCACCCTTGCATAATGTAGGGAGGAGTAAAATCATTGTGCTCTGAGAGATTTTGACGCTTGTTCTCTTTAAATAAATGTCAGTCTTAAAATGCTTACTCACCTAATGTTCAGAGAAGCACAACAGATGTTAAAGTGAAACTGTAGAAAGGAATTTTTAAAAGATGTCACTGAATATCTTGAGCTTTCTCATTATAGAAATCCTGGGGGAATGGACATGACCATCAGATGTACTAAATTATCCAGTCCTTTCATACATATGCAATAAAACAAGAATATTCTGGTGTTTTTCACTATCCTGTCATTGTTCCCTTTCATGGTAGTGATTAGATGAGAGTGTCTATGGCTGTTATGTAAGACGGCTGGGGGATTTGCCTGTTGAGAGACACGCTGTAGAACAACAGAAGCAGTCTGAGTAGTGAGTGATTGAAATGCATCCTCCTGACTACTGTAAAAAGACCTTTGACTGAAGACCACACATAATCTTTAAATAAAAAATATAAGACATTTTTGTAAAATAACATAGCTCTTATGTCATCTGCTTTGCCTGTAACTGTTGTTGCCATGTTTATTTTAAGATATGCTCATAGTGATGTAATTGTGAGATCTCAGTATTACTTTTCAATTTAATCCCTGTCAGCTTTTGTGCCATGTGCTGATCCTCCACAAGCAGGCTGCATTTGAGTTTCCTGGTTCTTTGAATGAGGAAATTTTGGTAGATTACCATCATCTGGATAACTAACAAGGCTTGGAAGGATCCAGACAGACTTGGTTATTCCTGACTGCTGATCCCACGTCTGTCCTGCTACCTTCCTAAGGAGGATGTTTTTTCCTTTCAACTTCCCATTTGAAAAAGCTATTTATGAATGTAGCTAAGCAGCCATTAACATTCTGTTAATGTATGTTGAAGTGTTCAAAAAGGAGCTGTTGTGGCAGTGAAATAATGCTGCTCTATCTTTCATCTGAGTAGGATGTGGAACTTTACTGCTGACTGGTTTTATCATTGTCGTGGGTTAGTAAATTTGTTTTTTTAGTTATAGAAGGATGTAGAATAATTCTCCAAGTCAGGACCTGGGAATTGCTTTAGAAAGGACAGGGACCTATCAGAGGTTAGTTGGAATACTGGCATCTGTTCTGACCACTGAAAATTGTTGGCTACAACTTTGGGAAGTACCATATAAAACCCCTTGATTTCCTGTAGGTGGGTCCTTTTTCCTCCTTTCCTTTGGCCAGAGAGACAGGTAACATCGAGCTGGGCCTGCTGTTCCTCCCCTCCTTTTTGGGGGGAACTGGCCTGAGGCCTGGCCGGATTCTATCGGCTGCTGGGTGGCGGGGGAAGGAGAGGTTGCTGCTTTACAACAACTACTTTCTTCAGACTTCTCTGGAGCAGGGAGAGATCTCTGCCAGGCCTCTGATAAGAGCTATGGGCACCATTTAGACTGAGGCCGCCCCGATTTACGCCGAGGGGTGGGCTGAAAAGGCATTTGTGATCCTGCCTGGGATTTTTTTTGTGATTCTGGACTGCCCAAGTGCTCTGATCTCTGATGTTTCTGTGTGAGTTCTTCCTCTCCTCACCTGAGTGGCCTTGAACATCTAACACTATGAGCTACAGAAGGAGAAACAAAGACTCCGAGCAGATTTAACCCTTTCCTAGCAACATGAAGCTTCCAGAGCTTAGCCCTTCTCTGAGAGAGTAAGAAAGGACAGAGTGAACATAAAGAAGAAAAACAGCTTGAAGTCAGTAGAGCAAGAGTGAAAAGACTATTAAGACAGAGGGTTGAAGAGTTGGTTGTTCCATTCTTACTTGAGCCATGGAAATAAACTTTATATCTAGATCATTCCTTTAAATCATGGGAAAGACAAGCATTTGGGGAGATGATTGTTTTAATTTTTGTGTGGATTTGAGCAAAGGTGTTTGTGATGGACTAAGTAATATTAATCCTATAAGATGCTTGAACAGAGATAAAGATGAGAAGCCCTCTGCGCCAGTGAGGAAGTAAAAAGATATCTCTGTACCTTGAGGTGAAGAATCCTTTGCTTTAGAGTTATTCATCTTTAAAGGTGACACCCCAGTATGCAAAAGTCTAAGACCCATGACCCATGAGCAGCTTGGGAAACTGCTCTTGGGAGGGGTCACAAAGGCAGGTTTCTCCGGGAGGTTGTTTTTGTGACAGTTTAAAAAACCCACAAGAGAACTGTTCTAAGTTGTCAGTGGGATCCATGACTCTAAGAGAGACTCTTCCCCTAAAGAATTGATGAAAAACTATTGTCAAATAGTAAAACTGACTGAAAATTACAAGTTTTGTCTCTTTATGTGGTTTTGTAAAAAAGTTAACAGTTTGTAAGGGGAGAGAAGAGTGTTTTTGAAGTTTCATTCTGTTTTAGTTTTTTCCAACTTTCTTTTTCCATTCTTTTAGTGTGTGTTAATAAAACTATTTGTTAATTTTTAAGGTTGAGCCTGTTTTGTTTTTCTCCTAGTCTCTCTCCCACAAAAAGAGTGAGTACTAAGACCAGAATTTAGTGAACGTGAAACCACTACATTAATTGGTGTTTCTGCCCGGTTTTGAAATTAAAACTATGACAATCATAAAAGGTAAATTTTGTACATTTTAAAATGGGGAAAGAATCTCACAATGTTTGTACCTCAGGGTGTGGCTGACCTTTTAGGGCAGCATACCAAACTTACCCATGTGTGAGAAACTTCAGGGTCTGTTTTAAATACGTTCAAGAGCTAAGAGTGTTTTATGCTGCTGAAGTTGTGTCTCAGAGGCTCCTTCTGAGTTTAATGATTCTTGGCTATAATGGTAAAATCATGTAGGGTGGGATTCTAGAACACATCTTAAATATCTTCAATGATTAGAGAAAGCATAAATACCAGTTTTACATCCTTCCTAAAAGCCTTAGGTCCACTGTTGGATCAGAAACATTGTTCAGTTACCCATGTGAGTGTTCATATTATTTGGGGGAATGGGGGAAAGCTGAGGAGACTATTTCAAACATACTGCTAAACTCTTGAAAGGCCAGGGAAGGCCTATTTTCCAGAGCATAATAACATTGTTTGACTACATGGAAGAAATGATCAGTGGACAGGAATTCTATTTGGGCAGAAATTCTTCCTGGCAATTCAGATTAGTAAAAACAGATATTATCAAAACAGAGAACTAATTTTCTAAGATAATATGTAAAGACCTGGTATCATTTACTTTTTTTTTTTTTTTTTTTTTTCATATTAGACCAATATGTTGCTTCATTCTTCCTCCACTTAATTTTTTATTGATCTTAAGTACTTCTTTAAAGAGGCATTAACCTGTCTACATTTTCATAGCAGAATTGGTTTTTAATGTATTCTCAATCTTTGATCAACAGTGGTATTCAGCAGTCATATAAGAAGCATGCATTTAGTTTGAGTGGATGAATTCCCACAACCTTTCTTCAGTAAAGAAGTGCATTTCAAATATCAGCTACTGTGCTTGAGAACAGTTGGGGACATACCTAAAGCTAAGTGGTCTCATATATCAGACTGAAACAAACTACATGTTTCAGAATTTTCAGAGAGAATTTTCACAGTCCTGTGATAATAAAGTGGCTTTTAGTTGCACAAGTATATTTACTGAGGGGGCAATAATTGTCTTAGAGGGAGAAATTGATTTTTTAATTAATTTGAGAGAAGCTATTTTCACATTTGCTAGAACAGATGAAGAATGACAGCATCTCTTTTACGTATATCAAATGTAGGTATATGCCTGTACACTTGTCCATGTGTTTTGAAAGACTGACTAAAAATTAGTAAGGATAAGTACAAAAAAAAAAAAAAAAAAAAATTTGAGTAGCAGCAAGATGTTTTGTTTTATTTCTATTGAAGTAAAATTGTCTTCTATAGGTTGTGAGTTTTCTTAAAGTATGTATTTCTGAGCTGCCTTCCTGGTGGGGAAAAAGAGCATGGTACATTTCAGATGCATTATGTATTTTCAAGTGCATGTTTCCAGACTGACTAATCTGTAGGCTCTGCAAGATCAGTGGAGACTAAGAGAAAATTTCAACTGAAGGTGACTCATTCTGGGTTTAGATAGTTCTTTAAACATAGGCAAGTTTATGTTAGATGGATTCTGCCTGAATAGTAGAAGTGAACAAAAAATATATATGGGTAGTAATTTTTGTTTTGCCCTTTATAAAGACTACTTTTTACTCTTACACCTTTAGTATGTCACTGGAGTTGGAAATTTGCAGGAACATAGAAATAGTATCTTTGTGTTTTAAATTTAGAAAGAAATCCCATGACCTAGGCCAGACCTAGAATTTTAAATAAATAGTTTCACAAATCCCAGAATGGGTGAGTTTGGAAGGGATCACAGATCATCTGGTCCACCCTCCCTGCTCAAGCAGGGTCATCCCAGAGCACATGGCACAGGATTGCATCCAGATGGTTCTGCAATGTCTTCAGTGTGGGAAAATCCACAGCCTCTCTGGGCAATCTGTTCTGGTGCTTGGTCCCTGCACAGTGAAGAAATTCTTCCTCACATTCAGGTGGAACTTCCTGTGCATCCATTTCTGCCCCTTGCTTCTTGTACCATTTCTGAGCACCACTGAGCAGAGCCTCATCCATCCTCTGACCCTTCCCTGCAGGCACTGACAAACATTGATGAGGTCCCCTCTCAGTCATCTCTTCTTGAGGCTGAACAGCCCCAGTTCCCTCAGCCTTTCTTTATAAGAGACATGGTCCATCCCTTCATCATCTCTGTAACCTCTGCTGAAGCTGCTCCAGGAGCTCCATGTCTCTCCTGTGCGGCATAGACCAAAATGCATACAGCACTCCAGCTGTGATCATCAGGGTGTTGAGCAAATTTCAGACCTATTGTGTTTGTTTCTTAAGAAATGCAGTAAATATTTCTAGGTGTTTTGCTGGCACAGACACTGGAATGCTTAGAGACCTCTTTCTATAGAAATGCATTTATTTTTGTATTGCCCAATGGTTTTCCCTTTTTCTTTTAAGACTTTTTTTTTTTTTTTTTTCATGCATTTGGGAATTTTTTTGGTGTTATGATTTAGTAAAGTAGCTGAGGCAGTCCTGTCTCATGCATGGAACATCACAGTGGTAATGCTGGCTATGAGTTTTACAGTCCTGAGTAGAAGTGACTGCCTCTGTAAGTCTGGAAATGCCTGTAATTCTACAGAATTGAGCAATTTGCATTCAAGCCCCTCTTGCATTGAAGCAGGGCTACTATTCAGACTTCACAATCAGAAGAGGACAGGTGAAAATTCTCCTACCATCCTTTGCAGCTGAATCCCTTATATGTTTTGGGATTTTCCTAAATTTGTTTGAAACATTGGAGAGAAATGGAATTTGAAGGAAACAAGCCCAGTGCATATTGTCTCCAGGGTTTTTTGGGCTGTCCTGTTGGTTACTGCACAACATAAGTTGTTTTCATTTATTGTGAAAGAAGGTCAAATTTGAATTGTATTAGTATCACAGTCTCTTCAAATTTTCTGACAGAGAAAACCTGCTTTATAGACACAGTTCAGGTAGCTGGAACTCTGGAAGGCCTAGTCCCATCTTTAAATATTTAAAATTAAAAAAAAAAAAAATTGTAATGGGTAATATTGACAAAGTCATCAATGACCTGTCACAAACTAATAGAGTAATAGAGGGCATAATAGGAGGAGTGACCTCTTTTCTGTGTTCCCAAAGGGCATTAGTTTCCACTCCACAGTAAGTAAGGTTTTTTGTATGAATGTATATATTTAGAAGTAAATTGTTGAATATCAAATTGTTTCAAGTATTATTTTATGATAGAGGGGATTTTTTACTGATGAGCAGTTTCTTGGTTAGTTGAATTCTGAATCTGTTGCCTAGATTTCACTGTTTTAATGTATTACTTGTTAGTTTGTTAGTTGATGCTTATAGAAATTTTGATTAATTGTAAATATGTGCCTTTTTTTTTTTTTTTTTTTTTTTTTTTTTTGCTAGTTTCTGAAGAACAGAGAGGTCTCTGTATGACAATTCTGAAAAAAAGCACCCTTTTTTTTGTATTATTCATAGGAGGATTCTTCCTGAGTAACTTTTGAAAAGATAAATTTTATTGACTTAACTCCCCCTAGATGCTATTTTAAAATTCTGTTTCCTCGTAATATAAGAGGCTTTCTTTCTTCTAGATAACCTGGCTTTACCATTTGGGACAGCTAGACATTAGGTCCACCTATTCCATGACATTCATCTTACTTATACAGTGGCCTTTTTGTAATGCTAAACTATAAATTGATAAACAATTTGGAAGCTTGTACTTCTTGAACCTTTTCATAAGTAGCACACCATAAATTAAAACACAAGAAGTTCCACCTTTACGTGAGAAAGATCTGCTTTACATTGAGGGTGACTGATACAGCTGCCCAGGTGGGCATGGAGTCTCTCCCTCTGAAGACGTTCCAAACCCACGTGGGTGTGTTCCTGTGTCACCTGCTCCAGGTGACCCTACTTTGGCAGGTGTTGGACTGGATGAGCTCCAAAACTCCATTGCAACCCTAACTATTTTGTGTGATTCTCTGATTCTGTTTTCAAATTTTACTGCAAATGTGTCCATAACACATCTCTGGAGACATCAATGTAAATTACTTAAAGCCTGACAAGCTAGACACTCCACATCAGCAACTGCCATGAAGATGTATGTTCTGTTTGGTCATCAAAAGCACACACAAATCTGGTGGAAAGACTGAAAACTCATGTAATAGTGCCAAAAATAACTGACTTTAATGGGCAGGAGAAAAATAAATAGAACTTCATCAGGGTGAGATTAAAACTACTCATGTAGGGAGGGGCTGTATATAAATATGTACTAGCAATGAAATCTTAAATAGAAGGATGCAGCTTCATGCTGAGCACCTGTTTGAGGGCAGATTCCTTATCTCTGGTATTGGCATGGGCTGGGAGCACCCACTCAGCAGGTGTTCGTCGCTGTTGGCTGAAGAAGAATAGAACTGTTCTTACAGTGTGCTTGGTTACTTTAAGGAATCAAATTATAAAATGCAGGAAAATGTTGATTAAAGTCATATAAGGACAGGTTAGAACTCACCCGTGGTTTTGGAGAATATTGCACATCTAGAAAATGCTTAGTTGCTACTTACTATTGCTGTGGTTCAACCCCAGCCAGCAACTAAGTACCACACACTTGCTTCCAACACCTTCCTGATGGAATGGGGAGGTGAACTGGAAAGGCAAACCCCATGGCTTGAGAATAGAACAGTTTATTAATTGAATTATTATTGTTATTATTATTAGTTGTAATTGTTGTAAAATAGTAGTACTAGTAACGCAATAATTACTAGCAATAATAGTAAAAACAATAGTAATAATAGTAATAATAATAATAATAATAATGAAAATTGAGATAATAAATAGGAATAAAACCCAATAAATGCTAGGGATGCACAACACAGTGGCTCACCACCTGCTGAATGATGTCTGTCATATTCCTAGGTAGTGTTTGGATCTTTCTGGACAGCTTCTCCCAGTTTATATCCTGACCATGCCATTCTGTGTTACGGAATATCCCTTTGGGCAGTTTGGGTCAGCAGCCCCAGGGCTGCTCACTGGCAGATCATGAGACACTGAAAAGTGCTTGACTTAGGTAAGCACTACTCAGCAACAATCACACAATCAATGTGCATCATTCCCTTATTAAATCCAAATCAGTCAACTACTAGGAATAAAATTAGTTGTATTGCCACCAAAACTAGAACAATTATAAAAAATTAAAAACAAAGCCCAAACCAAACAAAAAAATAAAACCACACACATGCCCCCTCCCTCCAAATCACACACATGTGTACACACAGACCCTAAATCCCAAACAACAACAACAAAACCCTATGAAAATAGTATGAAAAAAATCTATTTTATTATTCCCTGTGAAAAAGGTAGAGCAGGAATGCACTCACAGTATATACTTTTCAATTTATTTCCCCTCATACCAATAGCTTCTCTATTACTCTTTAAGACTGACCTTTCAGTGACATGCTAAAGCACTAATAGTTTAGACAGTAAACATAGTTTTTATGTAGCAACAGCATTCCTCATTTCACTGTATTCCTGCCTTACACAATATTACCTCTAGCTGTCAACAGTTTTAAATTACCTGCTGCCTGCAGGAAATGTTGATATCCACACTAATCCTTGAGAAATACATGGCAACATATTTTCTGCATTATTTCAGTGTTATTCCAAATTAAGGCGATATGTTACAATGATAATCCACAGCATAAATTGTTGTATATTATCAAAATTGCAGGGTTTATACATTTTTTCTTTTCTTTCCTTCAATTTCTAAATCTTTTTCTACTTTTTTTTTAATTATTATTTTGAACACCCCTGAAGCTGCAGTACAATCTAAAAGTTTGTAAACATCTTGCAAAATTAAAGAATACAGTTAATTTCAATTTATACTACACACAAACCTAATCTATGTTACTCAAAGTGGTTTGATTATCATCAAATAAGAGAAATGTAGCTGTGGAGCACTACATAATGCCTAAGACACAGATATGTCTGGAAAGGCTAAGTAATGATAGATAAGATGATGCTCATCAGCGTGAGATGAAATAAACTTTCTCTTCCCTTGAGTGGTGGTTAGAAGCCTTTACTGGGAAAGAGAGCACACCTCTATCTATCTGATTAGCTCATCCCACTTGGATCATCCATTACTAAGTTACGTGGTTCTGTTCTGTCAGCCCAGCTCTGGACTTTGCTGTGGGATGTTCTGTATATTCTCCTCAAGACTGATTGTCCTAGGTTACAATGTAAGGTGTGCCCAAAGTATGTATTCTATCACCATCTACATGAGCTGTTGAAACTAGGTTGGGCAGTGTTTCCCTTGCCCCCTGCCTCCGGCTATCTTCTGTTAATGGCCCATCAATGCCTTCCTGCATGACTCATAGGTAACTCCCTCCAGGAGCTATCTCTGTTTAATGGGCAATCGAGGATCCATTACAAGACTGATAAAATGATATCAGCCCATTGTGAAATGCTCCACCGAGGGGGAGGAGCCAAGCATTCCCACCTGGATATAATCTGGGATTTGGGACAGCACAGGCAGCCTTACCCACTGGATTCCCAGAGGACAAGAGCTACCAGACCTTTCTATGGGATCACTGCTTCAACAAGACCGCTTCATCTGGACTGCTACCACCACGGTTTCAGGTTGTATTCTGACTCTGTCAGTGATCTTTTGTACTATTGCATGTGTTTTATTTTATTTTACCTTTTCTTTTCTCTCCCATTAAATTGTTTTTTCTGACTTGGAGCCTCTCGCTGATTTTGCCTTCAAGCCAGCACACTGATATTTCTGATTTTTCAAATGTAATCTATTTTCTAGACTTTTGATTTAATTTACTGTAGTAGCTCCATCTTAAAACTACTCTGAAAACAGTACCCAAGGAAACAGAAGTTTTACAATATTGTGTATGATACAGTATCAAAAGTTCCAAAATTCATGTGTGTTTATACATAGCTCAAAACACTCATCTTCAAAAATAATCTCTCATTCAGTACTTACAAACAGGAGATTACAACATAAAGTATTTCTTAAAACATATTTTATAGTGCTTAGAAGTTTATATATAGTTTACATTCAGTATTTCAAAGGAGACTAATTACTGTGAGGAATACTGACCAGCAGATATTCACGCATTTGTTTTATTGGTGACTAATTATTCACTCAGTTAATTCTTTAAAGGACCATTTAAAATTACTTTGGGAAGGCTTGTATATTATCTCAGTTTACAGTTAAAATGGTTATTAGTGAACACCTACTGAAAATGTTCATTTATGCATGCAACATTCACATATACAGATAAAGACCTTCACACTTACCAACTAGGACATACCAAAGAAGATAAATGTATCTGCCTATTATTCTCAATTGGAAAAACAATCCTCTGTTTGAAAATATAGTAGTTAACTGACTACTTCTGCTGCTGATTTCTGAAATTTAGTCAAAACAAATTGAACAAAGTTGTTCAATGGGAAATGTTTGCTATTAGGTTTTTGTCTCACTGATCTCTAAAATGAAGGTGTAAATATCTTCTAGGTTACCATTATTATCATTAATCAAGGGACAGTTTAGACTGCACTCAAAGCTTCTCTCACTCTAAAATTTAAAAGGTATATCACATTTTTTCTTTGTGCTGCTATACACAGTAACTAATTACTGTTTCTCACAATGACAAGTACTAATTATATATGACTTTTTGGAGGACACAGGCTTTACAGCTGTCTGATTTGGCACTGACACTTTTTTCTGTTCCTCCTCTATCTACTACCCTTTGAAACATTAAAAAATTATGTAAAGCTGGAAAAAAGAGGTGAGAATTTCCTCTTGAAAGATCTCTTTCCATAGAGCCTGAAAAGCATGCAGCTCTTATTGCCTTTTCCAGAGACTGCCTGCCTCTGCATTTTGTGGCTATTATCCCTTTGTGACAGACCATAGAAATACAGAGCACTATTGGAGTGTTTGGGGCTCAGTTCTTCTGTGTACAGGATGACTTTAAAAATATTTGGCCCAAATATCAAGAACCTTAGTATTTTCTGTAGCTATGGCACTACAATGCCACTACTATGTACTTACATAGAAGTAGCAACCATTTAATCTCTAAATTCATGTTTGATAAATCAATTTTCTGTAATTCTGAACTTTGTGCTTCTATATGCCACCCGGGGAGTTTTGCTATTTCACAGAGTTCAGCTAGGAAACTGCTCTAGGATTAGAAACAACTAGGGTTAGAATCATTAATCTCTCCCTCTAATGAACAAAAGGAGAAAAAAAGTGCACTCCCCTTCCTAGAAAATGCAACAGGGAAAAGTTAACTGACACAAAGCAGCAAGGTATGGTCTACCCCTGATTACACAAAAAAATATTAATAGAAATCATCATGCAATGCACACCACAGATTATTAAGCACAATTGGAACACAAATAAAAATGAACCTTTATAGTTAGCATTATTAATTAAATTATTTTGAAATATTCAAAGACAAAAATAATAATATAGTGCAACTATTAGGTAATTACTATGACATTCAAATTTCATACAGTAATAATTCATATCAGATTCTTCTTTCAAGTACTTGATATCTATGTTGACACTTGATATAGTAAGAAAAAACTTGCAAAAAAATAGAGCATAAATCACCATTGTATTTTAAGTTCTTTGGTGGATACCATTACTACAGCATCTGCATACTAATAGATGTATGTTTCTTTCCTCAGAAAGATAAAGAAGAAAAATATATTTTTATCTTTGACACAGAAAGCACAGCAAGAAGACTCTAGTTATCAGAAAGCATTTAGGGACCTGCTTAATGCCAAAATTGGGCTGGTAACCTGTAGATTTAAGTGTCTTCACAAAATTTCTCAGGTCAGGAGACATCTCTGGGGGTTACCTAGTCCAGTCCTTGGCTCAGAGAGCTGGTGGACAAGGTGAGGTGCCCAGGACAACCATCAATTTTTGAGGATTTTCAAGGATGCCACACAGGTGCATTAGTTGCTCATGGCTTCAACCAGGATGTCACCACCATCACCCCATGCCACTCCCATACCTTCTTACTCAAATTACTTTCCAGCATGTCTGTCCTCAGCCTATACTTGGACACCATGTTATTCCCCCACCCTCAAGTACAGGACTGTTTCCAGCTGCTGAACTTCACAGCATTTCCTTCCACCCATTTCTCTAGTTCACCTTCTTGTGGAAGGCTGTACAACTATTTCTTTTGTCCATCAGCCCTGTTGGGTTTATCTACAAAGCTTGCTGAGGGTGCACTCTGTCCTGTCATACAGCTCAGTACTGAGGGTACTAAGAAATACTAGGCCCAGCACTGAACCCTAGAGGGCACTGCCAGGGACTGGATTTTGCCACTGATCACAACCCTTTCAGCCCAGCCATTTCAGTTTCACTTCTTTTCCCATTAAGTCCACTCTGTATAAGTTTTTCAATTATGATGTGATGTGAGACAGCTGAAATCAGCAACATCTGCAGTTCTCCCCTCATCCACAAGTCGGTGACCTCATCACAGAAACCTCTTGGGTTCATCAGGCATGATTTCCCTTGCTACAGTTCTTCAGGATCCTGAATTCCACCATCTCATGAGCAAGACTTCTCACAACTCCCACATCCTCAATTAGTCTTTCCTCATTTTTAATACCAACTCTAGCAAATCGTCTTCCACCATGGGATTCTCCATCACCAGTGTCAGGAATGCATTCCAGAAACCTCCTTCATAGCTTATGGTCCACTATGCTGCCTCCTTCAAAAGACATCATGGCGATTTAAAACACACCTTTGCAAACCTTTGCAGAAGAGAAGAAAAATCCATCATCCCCTTCAGAATCAGTAGTTAAGTTACTTCCAAACTGAAGCTCCTCTCCACAATTGTATCCTAGAGATTATACAGGCCATTAAATATTTCAAAATCCCCACACACAATAATTTTAAGTTATGTGATTAGGACAATGGTGTAAAAGTGCTAGAATTTTTTGCATTCAGTGTACAACACTAAAGGATAAAGCAATAAATTATAAAAAAAAATTCCTGGAAGAAAACATTTTTAATGTTTTTTTCAAAGAGAATTGATTGAGGGTTTAACAATCTATATTCAACCTATTGCCTAGCAAAACATACAGCAGAGTGACTGAGTCAAGATTGTCTATTCATTTTATGAAAACAAGTTAGAATACTCTTACCATGAGAATAATTATTATAAGCAAATATAAAGCTTGAGCATTTACAAAATGACTGCTTGTATATCTTCAGATGAGCACTGTGTGTCTGAAATATTTTCTATACAACTGTTTCAAGCCAATTTGTACCAAAATCCATCTTAACAAACATAGTTTTTCTATATCTTGGCGTAAGAGTGCATGTTCATATTAGTATATGTGTACACATGCCAAAATCCTTCAGTTCATTCATCATTCAACTATAGTTCAACTATAGTTTATATACAAGCTATATACAAAGGTTATATAATACATACAAAATATTATTTGTGTGCGTAAATCATTAACCAGAGGTATTTGCCTACTTGTTAGAATGTATTTGCACACTCTGTCAGGAAACCCCATATTTACAAATTTCAGGGAATTATAATTTTAAAAGTCACTATGAATTTCATCAGTTACATAGTATCTATTACCTTTCTTCTCCACCCTTCAAAAACAACCCCCAGATTTGCCAAGTGCAACAAAACTGTTAAAAACCATTAGACAAAGCAATTTTTAAATTGATGTTGTAAGACATTTACTTGAAGGCAAAGATGAGCATAAATTAGAAATTATCTTATTTTTTCCTTTTTTTTCATAGAACCATAATTTATTATACATGTTTTTAGTCTTATAGGTTACATATCAAGTTTCAGTTAAAAATAATTTTTAGAAAGAAGTTGCAGGTCCCTTAAGAAGTTGAGTTGATCTAAGACAAAAAATGAACATTTAATCAGAGACTCTTCTACAACTACACCTACAGCTAATCACACTATTGTGTATTTTCCCTTTAGAATACAAAAAGTATTCTGTTAATGTCCAGAATAAGACTTACGTATAATATGGTACCAAAATAGCAAGTTTTCTTTAGACAGTAGATAATTTCAGCTATTAGAACTGACTGTTACTGCACAATGCATTTTAATTGGATTTCTTTAGTGAATGAAATAATTTATGTTCATTTTGTAGTTCTGTTGCTCATTTAAATGTCGTCTATAGGTCTTGTCCACCACCATTACCAGGTCTGCCCAGGAAATCTATTGCCATGCATCATTTATATCAATATTGCATTGTAAAGTGTGCATAACTTTAGACATCATATAGATTTTCTGGTTCTGCATTCAACTTTCTTGATGAGAAAATCAAGATACAGTGTGGTTGCTCTTGCAGAATACATTGATTCTGAGCTCCCAAAGCTCAGGTAGTCCAAGAAAACACACATTCATCTACAGGTAGCCAATGAAAAAGGAAACTAGTGGTGTTTTGTCCTTCCTAGGACACAGTGACAGCTGTATGCCAGCCTGGCTGGAACACCTCACGAGAGAAACATTTTTGAGGTATCACAGAGTTCAACTGAGTGAAAACAGAAGTCATCCGTTTTTCCAGGATTCCTCAAGTTAGTAAGAGAAAGAAAGCTGGCAAATTCTAGCTGCAAGGATTCCAGTGCATCACTGTCCTTCTGTTCATCAAGGAGAGTATATAATACACATGCATTGCTATTTTTTGGAACATTCTGTAACCACAAAAGTCTAATCGAAAAACCTCCCACTCAGTTCCCACATGGAGCCTGGGATTGCTTAGAGCAGCAGCAGAAGCCCTAAGAGACAAAGTAAAAATTCTTTACAGTATTTTGATTAGGCACCAGTGAAAAAGAGCAACAAGCAATAAGCTCTCTCCCTTCATTCTGACCAGGCACACAGCAAGGGGAAAGCTTTCACAGTGACTGACAATGCCTCCAACAAGGCCTGAAGAAGAAGGAAAAACAGATAAATTTCAAAGGGCTGCATTGCCAGAGGTCCCATCTTTCCCATTTCTTACTGCATGCTCCCTCTCTAATTAGCAAAGAAAAGGGAGAAATCAGCACAAGTCAGTGCTGTGGACAGAAAATCATTTTTGTAAATGGTAAGAAGCAACCCAAGTGGTAGATTGTCAGATACTGCACTACCATGAGTAACAATGTAGTGGTTGTGCTAAAAAATAAACTGTGCATGGCATATGTCTAAGGACAAAAATAAGGTTGTTTCAAGTGATACAAAACTATACTAAAATATGATTCATAGAGAAATTTACTATTCATTGCCTTTAGATCAATAAGCTCAGAATTTTAATTGTATTTACTTCATTCTAACTCTGACGTCGTACAAAATATCTCTTTTTTTTCAGAGATAGTAAACTTTAGAGTCTTATGTGCAGACGGTTCCTTATTTACAAGAAATTAATATCTTATTGTACTTTTACAATTGCTGGGTCAATTTTACATAATTAGATATTGAAATTGGTCTGCATGTAGTTTTTAATAAATTAGACTTTTAGTATTGCTAACATTGATAGAAGAAAATCCTAAATTTATGAAACCTCGTTGTCAATTTTTTTCCTAAATACATCAAACCTTGCTCTCTGGAGAGTCTGTCACAGTGTCCATTTCATGCTGACCAGCGCAGCCACAGGCTAGCTCAGAGTCTCACTGTGGCAACGTGGTATGGTCGGAGCGACAGGCTAAGCGTGCCGTTTCCTCCCTGTGGGAACTTGGATCCCACCGTCAGCGACGGGCACGTACATGACATAAGCGACCTCGGTAGCTAATGAAAGGCGGACTCTCCCAAGCAGGATGTAACGTAGGTTTATTGAGGCAGAGGAAACGCGGGGCTCTGCACCCTGCACCTGCTGCCCAGGAGAGACCCTGAGGCCAGGCGTGCGGCAGTTTTTAAGGGGGGGTGGAAACGGGGGTGGCGACAACCGGTCAGCCAGTTACAGGGATCGGGGCGTTAACTGGGGGTGTGAACCATAGAACTGGGGACCAACCACAAAATGATGGGAGGGGGTCTCCCGGGCCCCAGCCTATCACGCGACACCCCTCCCGGAATTTTCTAGAAGCCAGGGAAGGGTCTCCGAGTGACAGACAGGGCGACCACGAGGGGGGGGGGGGGGGGGGGGGGGGTGGGGATTGACAGCGACAGGTGCAGGGAAGGAATGAATGACAGAAAACATCTGATTATACAGTAGACAAAACAACGTAACTCATAAGGGAAAACCAATGCAGAACACAGGGGTATACAGTAACCATTATAAAAATAACTTAAAAATCTTACAAAAATAACTTAATAACTTAATAAAAACAATTCTCACACCACCACAAGAGTCTTGTCAATTAAATATCCAATGGACTAGTGCATCCAAAATAAAAAGCCTGATCTTTTCAACTTCTGTGTATTTGTGGAGTTAACCCTTTACTCTTATGATCAATCCTGTAACAAAACCATCTTTAGGGGAACTGAAAAAACTTTCATTTTAAATTTCAGTATAGAGTTGTTTCTACCAATTCTTTCTGGCTTGTACTTGTATCTGAACAGGATGTTTTTGAAAAGGAGTATTTTACATAAAGGGTACCACATCAGTTATTTTATTCAATTCAGTGTTTCTTGTAATCAGCAAGAAATCCCTCACTGATATAGCAATTGTGCTTTTGAAGAGTAAATACATGGCCAGGCTATTATGCTGTCTTTCCTTGTCTCTTCTATAAGTAATTTGTGTTCTTGGACATCAAATCACAAGGATTATGTTTTGTTGTTTTTTTCCCCTCGGCCAACTAGGATAAATCAGAAAAGAAAACAATGTTTTTATTCATGTAAATGTCCCTGGACAATCTCATACTGGCCAGAAAGCATAAAGTCCTTAATTCCAAATTGCCTGACAAAGAAAATGTGCCAGGAGCCCCATACTCCCTGCTCTCTTCAAAATCCATCTGTTACAACAAATACTTCAGTATTAACATTCATCCTGCATCTGTTCTTTATTGAACTTGTATTCCTTTGAGCTTTAGAGGTTACCCGTAAGTTGAAGAACTTTCCACTTATTCCTTATCTTCCTCCACTTGAATTATTTTAAAGATCCATACACATTACAGTGTTATGTAAATAATTATCAGACTAAAAAAAAAAAAAGAAATCAGAATGAATATTGTGTTTACAATCTGTAATAATGGCCCACAAATAAAATTCTGCCATTGAGTCATAATGTCATAAAATACCTCATGCAGAGAGGTATTTTTTTTGCTTCCATTTTGGGGCTTCAAAATTTCTAAAATTGTTTGCAAAAGTATAAGTCAAAGGAGTTATTTTGCTGTTCTTTTTAACTAGCAAATTTCAGAAATCATTTTGGCTGTATTTAATTCAGAATTTTTGAAAATAAATTATCAATTTAGGAGTAACGGATTTGGATACCTGTACTTAAAACAGTCAACCCATTTCTTTCTGAGCTTGGTCTACTCAATGCACTCTGATGAGCTGCTGTGGTAGTAAACAGATTTCTAGGTAGTAATTTTGTGTTTTCCCTTCAGGTTCTGAAATTATTTCCATCTCTGCAATTCCCACTTTGAATGGCTGATACACAAGATGGTCATGCTGGCTTCCAGGGTCTTTGCCAGGCTGGTGAAATGGGCCAAGAGGAACTTCAGGAAATTCAAAAAAGACAAATGCAAAGTCCTTCCCCTGGGGAAGAGCAACCCCAGACACCAGTGTATGGACATTGGTACTTTCCAGCTGGAAAGTAGCTTTGCCTTGGAAATCCTGGTGTGCACCAAGCTGGGCATGGATCAAGAATGTGCCCGTGTATCAAACAAGGTGAAGGATGTCCAGGTGTATTGGATTATGTAACCTAAAAGTGTGTACTCTATTTATTCTGTTGAAAACTGGGGTGAAGGAGGCAGATGCCTTCTGATAATGGCCCAGCTGTTAAAACCAGGTGGGGCAGTGATTCTTATCTCTTTCACCACCTCTCCATCCTCCAGGGGGACAACTTCTGATACTGGCCCATTAGGGCCCACCAATGACATGACACATTCCATCATCCCATTGTGAGATGCTCCACCCAGTGGGGGAGGAGCCAACTGTTCTTAGCTAGATGAAAACTGGGACTGAAGCACACAAGGTATCCTGTTTTTCCACTGGATTACTGGGGGAAGACTGGACCCATCTTGTTGCCACTGGCCTCTCTACAGGACCATCTCTACTCCACAGAACCACAGCTGTTACTCCAGGAGGACTTCTTTGGACTGCTTCCAACACCCTGACCACCAGGGTGCCAGGTTGTATCCCTGAGTCTGTCAGGGTTTTTTCCAGGATTTTTTTTGTTTGCTTTCATGCTTGTTTTTTTGTACTACTACATTTGTATTCTCCTTTTTTTTTTTAAAAAAAAAAAAAAAAAAAAAACCAACCTATTCCTAGTAAACAACTGTTACTCCTGTTCCCATATCTTTGCCTGAAAGCCCTGAAATTTGGAGGGAAGGGGGTTTACATGCTCCAGTCTGAAGGAGGCTCTAGCTTTCCTTGGCAGACAACTGTCTTTCAAAACCAAGACACCTGGGCTGCTTTAAGAGGACTGTTGAAAGCAGGTCAAGGGGACACCAGGGGATGTACTTCTTTCCCTCTACTCACCACTTATGGCAGGGTCACATCATGAGTCAAAGGAGTACTTTTGGGTCAGGTTCTAGGCTCTCCACTGCGAGGGAGACATGGACATCCTGGAGAGTCTGGCATTCGGAAGACTAATGGACTAGAACATCTCTCCTGTGAGGAAAGGCTGAGAAATCTGAAATTACTCAGCCTGGAGAAATAAATGCTATGGGGACATCTTGCTGGATATATCTGTAGAGTGAGTAAAAAAAATGTGAGAACTTGTGGCCCTTCTGAGTGGATCCCAATGACAAGATAAGAGGCAATGGCCGAACTGAAAGACAGGAGGTTCTACCTGAACATAAGGAAACCTATTTTCACTGCAAGGTTGACAAAACACTGGATAAAATCATTCAGGAAGGATGTGGAATTTCTCACCTTTGTGTTAAAAGATATCTGGACATGGTTCTGAGAAGGTGGTCCTAATTGAGCAGCCAAGCTTATCTCCAGGAGTGCCTTCCTACCTCAGCCTTTCTGTAATTCTGTGAACTCTAACCCACAGGACTCAGCCTTGTTGCTGCTTCTAATGAATATCCAAACACGTCTCTGGAACTTACTTCTCACACAGCATTTCAAACAATTCACAGTCTTCTAAAGAAAGCTAGAAATAAAGCGGGAGGAACCAACAAAAATCCTGCTTAACTATAACTTGATACCATAGAGAACAGAAAGAATAAGTCATGCAAAACTTTGGGATTCAGATACAAGTACTTCTAATATTCCAGTGTGAAGGTTTCCAAGTAGAAAAAATGAAGTGTCCAAAATAACATACAGGAAATGGTAGAAACAAACATTCTTAATAAAGCCTTGAAATTGATGTATAAGATATCAGGTTTTATTATTATTTATTGACAGTTTGAAAATATACTCTAAAGTACAAGTGCATCATAGGAATCTGATAAAAAATATTCAATATCATCGAGGCTGCATAAACAAATGATAAATGGTTTTCCAAAGTGAAGTGTTAGAAAGAATAAAAGTTCACAGTTCACTGTTCACTGTTTCTTTTCCGATGTCTGACATTACAACACAATGCCACAACACAACTGCCACAAAAGCAGTAGCACATTGACTCTGGAATGTGACTACCCTCGCAGAGAAAGGAGACAACTGTCTACAGGACTTCCCCAGAACTTAGAAGTTACCTGGAAAGCCATCTAAAACCTAATACCTTGCAAATTACCCGTTTTTTTTAAGGAAAAAAAAAAAAAAAAAAAAAAAAAAGCGCGCTCCTCCATAACATATATATGAGATTGTTGTCTGGGTTTCAGGTTCTGTTACACAGCTACCAGTTTTCAGATATGCACTTTGTAGATTTACTTCCTGATCTGGCTGATGACAATGTGTTATCGAATATGGGTAACAAGTAAAGGAAAATAATTAAAAGAAACTAGCAAAACCTCGATAACTGGGAAAACATCAGGGCAAGGAGGAAGAATTCAGTTTACAGAACACTTTTTGACTTGTGCTATAAGTTCAGTACAGTATCATTTATCAAAGTCATGACAAAGCTAACATACTGCATACAGCAGAGGAAAACAGCATGTGAAAAGAAAACCTTATAAAACCTGATATATGGTACTGCAGCATAAGATTACAGAGCAGCTTCTGTAAGAGACCGATCAGGGGTTTCTTTTTATTCATATATGGGTGCTTCATCCTCCACATTACATTGTCATAAAAGAAGTATTATCTTACCTAGAGCAGTCCCAAAACAATAATTGATGCAGGTATTACTTCAGCATTCTGTTTGCTTTATTCTGAGTCATGTAAACAATTACCTAAGACAAATTGCGCATTTTATCTGAGCAACAGGAACAATAGTTTCTGTACATGCTTGAACAGAGTTTAACCTTGCCTATACCTTGCTTTAATTATTATCATAAAATCTTTACAGTTGTTACAATCCCACTCAAATGCTCTTTGGGATCCCACAGTGCGTCTCTCTGGGCTGCAAATCTTCATGAAAACCTCATGCCCAATTATGCACCAGTGAATGCTTTTGTTTGCACTAACATTGATCCACCATGATGTTAAACAGAGAGCCTCATGCAAATCTGAATTTTCCAAGTAGTTAAAAGATATAACCTCTCGTTTTAATTTGCTAGATATCTGTATTCAACAGATTGCAAGTTAAATATATTGCTGGTTTGGGTTTCAAATGAACAATTTATTAAAACACCTGATTTTCATGGAACATTTCTGACTTTGTCCTTAATTTCATGCACTTCTGTCCTCTCATTTTCCAGAAAAGTGCAGAAGAATAATTATTTTATTAATCAAAGGCCCATATACTTGCTACTGTGATAAAAGCATCTCCAGTAAGTATTCTGCTAGGTCTTATTAACTCATATATTTTAAATTCGGTAGCTGAATATATATAGTCATGTAACAACTATTAGTCAATGGTTGGACTATCCCTTGACTTCTCAGAAACCAACCTTTCACACAGATGATAATTTCTAGCTAACAGCAATAATTTAAAGTTTCCTGAAATTCTTTCAACATTTGTCCCCTGGAGGACATTGAAATAATGAAGGTAAAGTAAATGAAAGCCTTTAACCCTTAGAACTGGTCATTCATTTATTGCAGACTGTCTGAGGAACAGCTATCCAAGCATAATGAGACATCAAAGGATTATTAAATTTTACCTCAGGTTTGAGTCATCTTTTTTTTTTTCTTTTTTTTTTTTTCTGTAGCACTATTCACTGATTGATTTGTTATTGCTTTTAAAATGTACTTATCTAGTAAAGTTAACAAGAAAGAAGGTATAAATAAATACCAATTATGTGCTACAAGCAATGGCCTGTAACAGGAGGCATGCAAGTAATCCCCTGGGTAGCCAAGCAACCTGTGGACCGTGAGAACATACTTACTGTACTTCACAGGGGGGGTTTCTGTGCGTGCTCAGGGCTAAACTGGTACATTGTTGCACAAAAAACTGTTCTGTGTTTTAGCTGTACTGCAGGAAACTCAATGCAGCAACACTGACAACTGCTTTTTAGGAGACAGCTAATATAGGCAATGATGCAGGCAATGATAGCAAAAATAATTTTCATTTATTCATTTAAGTTTTTCTTTATAGCTCTATCAGTGCTTCAGCTGCTATATGTTATTCTGAAGTATGTAAAAAATGCCAGCTTGTTAAGGTAGCTTTAAGTTGTTCCTCATTTGCAAGACACTGCAAATTTGATGTATACAGTCAATTTTCCTGCCATTATCCATAATACTGACAGATTTCATGTGGCCTCCTGCATTTTATTGCACATCTGCTTCATTAATTTCTCCTAAGTTCTCAAAAGCTTAATACAAGATTACACATACTCTGATATTTTCCAGCCTACTTTCATCAAACTAAGATTCATTCAAGGCTTAGGAGAGGGGATGAGGGAAAGTAATTGCTTGTGTAACAAAAGGTGTTAAACAGGCTGCCCTTAGGGGTATTTTTGTCTGTGGACTTGCTTACAATCTACCTGGCCCTTGTTCTGGGCATCCTGTCCCATGCCTGTGTTCTCTGAGCAGAGGACTAGACTAGGTGATCTACAGAGACACATTCCATTTTTAGTATGTTCAGTGAGTTTGGATCTGTGGATGCTAGGAAGCTGTCTAATCAATAGTGTAGAGTGAAAACAAGGCATAATGAACTGTTCAGTCAAATAAATGACAAAGCTGCCTTTTTTTTTTTTTTTTTTTTTTTTTTCCTTTTTCTTTCTTTTTTTTTTTTTTTTTTTTTTTGGTTAACATCCATTTAAACAAGAGAGCAGGTGACAGCTGGAAAATAGGATGCACAAACTATGCTTAGTTTCAACTTGCTTGGTTGGAGGGACCACTTCTGGCTGAGACAAAAATCATGGAGCACATGTTATGACAGCATTTACTTTTATTGATATCCCAAAGATGAATCCATAATACATTCCCACGGCTGTATTTCTGTTGATGTTGAATTTATTTCCTTTCCGTAGGTGTCCTGCTGCTTTGTATTATTACAGAAAGTGCTTAGATAAGGGAATAAGAATTGCTTGGAACAAATTTAACCAATCTGGACTTATAGTAGAAAGAAATTAACTTATTACACAGTGCTCTGCCAGTAAGGTTTTAAATCAATGAAATAACTTTTAAAATGAACACTAATGTTTTTCCATCTCAGTCTGGGAAGCTGACCATAACCTGGGAAGCTAACCATATTTCTCAGCTGGTGAAGCATATAGAGACTGGTGGCATACACCAAATAGGGATCTTATTCTTTTAGGATCTGATCTCTTTCTTTCTTTCTTTCTTTCTTTCTTTCTTTCTTTCTTTCTTTCTTTCTTTCTTTCTTTCTTTCTTTCTTTCTTTCTTTCTTTCTTTCTTTCTTTCTTTCTTTCTTTCTTTCTTTCTTTCTTTCTTTCTTTCTTTCTTTCTTTCTTTCTTTCTTTCTTTCTTTCTTCTAATTTCTCAGAATATTTATAGAGTGGTTTTGGGTTATTTTTGTTCAGAGAATTGTAGTGTAGATCTAGGAGGAGAACTGACTTGTGTACTACATGATTTTGACTGTAACATCCTTCCCCCATATGGTTGGAGGTCTGTATGTCTAAAATACCTGTTGGAATATAACAGAATTCATTATACTGAGAAACAATATAATCTTTTCAGGAACTGGCAAAATTAAATCTTTTTTCATTGAAGTTTTCACTCAGGATAATGGAAGCAAGCGCAGGGTCTTTGTTCCTAATATTTTTATTGATCTTTTAAGGGTTGGCTAAATTACCTGTCTGATGAAAATCTCTTTTGATGTTAAACTAAATACTTTATTTACATTAAGTAACCTTAACATTACATTACTGAATCCTGATGGCCTGATGGTTGGCTATGATAAATCCTTTGTCTGAAAAAAAGCAGTCTTGATTAAGAGATTTGAGAAAACTTTGTTTCCAAATTCATAACCCTAAATATTTTAACTGTATTTAAATGAATTCAAAATATAGAAAAAAGAACAATCTACTGAAGAACAGGGCTAAATCATAACCCATGATAGTGTTATTAAGGTAACACTTTGTCATTGATAAATTAGTTGATAGGACAGGAAATGAGAAATTAATATCAGCTAAATAGTTGAATGCCTTTGTTTCAATCACAGGAAAAAACTTTGATGGAACCAACATGATTCTGAAATTTTAAAATGTCACATTTACTGGCTGAAACAGTTTCACAGGAATCACATTTCATACTGTAACCTCAATAGCTCTCTTCTGGGTGTTTTATATCAAAATTTCTGGGCCAGCTGAACTGGTCTTGGGAAGCTTGACTGGAGTCTGGAAATACCCAGATGCACTCAGTGTTGTTGCTCCAGAACTAAGCACTCAGTTTATGCATTTATTATTATTATTATTATTATTATTATTATTATTTCAGACTAGTATGCAATGGGAATATTTCTACTCCTGTAAATGTTAGTCAATGTTTCTTTAGCAACATTTGCGGATCAGTTGCCACCTTTAGCCATATTCCTATTTATTTACAACAATATGATCTTGGTTTCTGAATAAGAGCTTTTTCTATTATATACTCTTGGAGTAAATATTTTGGCTGTAAAATATTCTGAGATCACTCTCCCTAAAAATTTGAAATGGCAGAAATGAGTCTTAAAGCTGAATCTTGCACCTGGCAGGAAAAAAATTGCTTAAATATTGCATAGGGGGTAACATTTTTATCTGTGAAAGAGTGCAAGCCTGATGATATGAAAGAAAATACACGCTGTACTATAAGTTAATCTCCTTTAAAGAATTAAACAGTTTTAAACCTTAAAGAGGTACTGTGTGTAGGGGGATATTTTACTTGGATTCTATACTTCAAAATTTTATTTTTTCCTCTCTTTTCAGGAAGATTTACCATTACTTAAAAAAAAAAAAAAAAAATCATAATTGTGAACATTCACCTTCAAAAAATGTGTAAATTATTAAAAAAAAAAAAATGAAATAAGGTCTTCTTTTTTGTAATAAGAAGGTTTTCTGTTTTTTAAAACCAACCCCTAATTCAAATAATTGAACTGGGAGAAAAACCCAAAGCATCACATCAAACTGCACTGAGATAAATGAGATTTTAGAGAATCTATCTGGCATTACCAATGTTTTAATGTCACGTAATTTAAGTGTAAATAATTACTTGAAGACTGATTACTTTCATGTAGTTCCAAAAATTATCTATATACTAGCGATTACTTGGGATGAATGTGTCTTAAGGAGTCTATTTTCTCACTTTCATCCTACAACTGAACACCAAATAGAGGAACCATAGTGTATGTCCTGAAAAAATGAATGTCATACAGAGATTTTGGCAAGGATTCGAAGGCTTCTAAAATCCATTCCAGGAAACAAAATGTTCATCAATGAAACATAATAATTAATAAAGTTTAACATTACAAAAGCCAGTCATGGCAGTGCCATGTGCTTTATATTTATATGCATTTAATTTATTATTTGTATTTATTCTGCCCTAAATAATCATTGCAGGAAGAAAAGTTGTTCCGTATATTCTTTACCTATTGTTTTAAAGCTATTTTCTTTTAAAATGGGAGCTACAGGCTTCACCTTGTAATTACAGGTTGCATATTCAAAACTGGGAAAGAGCTTATGGCATTCTTTCTTGAAAATGATATTAAAATGTTATAAACATGGTTAATTTAATAAATAGAGAATTCTTATGCAAGCATGAATTTCTTTAAAATATCATTAATGTAGATAAGCTGAAGAGTACATTTTTGTAGATGGTGGATACTACAGCAGAACACAATCCCAAGGTTCAGAGCAAGGAAAGTACATCAAGAGAATTATTAGAAACCTCATTGGAATTGTTTCCATACATTTACTTGGATTAGAAAAATCTAGAAAAATGATAGTTCATTTTTGGGGGATAAAAAGCTATTTTGGTACTTAATCCTAAAAAAACCACCTTTTTTCTGATGAGATTTGTAGGTTGAAGTAAAAAAATATGGCCATGCAAATGCCAGTGCTCATCCTTGAAAGCAAGCATGGGTTAAATTTAACTGAAAATAAGATACCGGATATAAATTGAAATAGCATGATGTATTGTGAAGCTTTTATTTGTTTATGTAGATACAGACACTTGAAATCTTCAAAGAGCAGAAAAATTATTTTGTTGGATTGGTGAGGGATTTTCTTTACATAATAAATATGCATTTACTAGGTCTGCTTTCCTGTCTCCAAATGGCAGTGTAGAGAGAATGATTTCAAACTAAGAATGGGTTTAGATTAGATAATAGGAAGAAATCCTTCCCTGTGAAGGTGGTGGGACACTGGCACACATTGCTCAGAGAAGCTGTAGCTGCCCCATTCCTGGAAGTGTTCAAGGCCAGGTTGGATGGGAATTTGAGCAGCTTGGTCTGGTGAAAGCTGTCCCCACCCATGGCAGGAAGGTGTAGAATGGAATGAGCTTGGAGGTTCTTTTCAGTCCAAATAATTCTATGATTCTATGATTAGTTTTTTGTTATCAAATGCTGGATGATGCCTTGACTACCACATTCTTTTAATGTACATGTATTAGGAACAAGTAAATATAAAATCCTGTAAAGAACTGTATGGCATTGTAAACACGAATGCTGACTATAATGCTACAGGTTGCAAACATGTCATTTTTGTAAACTAAAAATAAAATTATGTTCTCTTTTCACCTGACAATTTTCTGACTAAATTGGTTTGAAATTGGTCATGAAGTTTTCGAAGGACAGAAATATTTTAAAGATTAATCTATATTCAGTATGTGAGTCTATGTGTCATTCTGCAAGTTGTGGTTAGTCTCTTATTCAGTGAAATTTTCCAGAAAAATTGGTAACAGGCTCAAAATTGCATAGGGTTTTTTCTTTCATCTGATTTTATTTTAAATACTGTTCAGCCTTTTTCCATCCAAGATTGTTCTATTGCTTATACACATCTAATATGACTGAATTATAGAATACACTGATGTGCAATTTCACACTGGTGTTCTATACCTTTCCTCCAAAACCTCCTAACAGAACGTGATGGTTAGCCTGACCTACTTTTTATATAAAAGGCTGATTGCTAAAAATTACTAGCAGCAGTGGAACAGTCTGTATTTGTCAGATTGTGTCATCACTAAAGTGCTGTCAAAACTCACCAAAACTCAACACTTGAAGCATGACAGACTTCATCATGAAGTGTACTGTCAGGTAAAAATCAGAATTACTTTTTTTTTTTTTTTTTTTTTTTTCCTCTCTGCTCTTGCCAAAGTGGTTTCTTAGCTATTATAAGCAATTGTGCTTCAACATGGTTGTTGTCTTTAGATTTTCATTAATCAAGAGAAGCCAAATGCATTGAGAATTTTGTTTCAGCTTGCCAAAATATTATTAGGAAATAGTGAAAGATATAAGTTTTTAGCTGAAACTGCTCCAGAAGGAAAAGGTTCTTTCATCATACATCATCATCAGTCTGGTAATATGGCACATACAATCCATGTTATGTGCTTACTGCAGTAAGATAACACCTATATCCCACTCTTAGTAAGGACATTATGTAACATAGGAGGTATTTTTACCTGTATAAACGCAAATCTACATGTGAAGATGTAAAAAAAAAAAAAAAAAAAAAGGCCCTGGTATCCTATTACCTGAGAGTTGTTATGAAGTGATGTTGAACTTAGTCACACGGAGAGAGAAAACTTGACAAAGAAAATAGATTTCTTTCTGGTGAAATAATGTGGAATAGAATGGAGATCTTTACCACAGAAAGAATAGTAAGTACATGAGTAAAAGTAGAAGATGGGAACTTAGAGATGAGTCTGACTTCAGGTTCAGTAGTTACTGCTAAATTGTGTATTCATAATAACACATTTCTACTTAAAATGTAAGTGGTGACCGCTTCATTGAATTTTGCTTAAAAACAAGATTGGCACCGTGACAGTCTGGATTCCCAAGTTTAAGTCACTAAGATTTCCAAGTGTTGTATTTAATATTTTCTAGAAGTTGTCTTTGTCGCATTAGTGTCTTTAGATTTGTTTATTTGTTGTGGGTTTTTTCATTTTTTAGGAAATGCAGCTTCCCTCTTGTGCTTGGATTTTCTAGAATAGAAAATTTCTTTCAGTATAATTCAACACCACAATAACAGGACCACAAATAAGATAATCTCCATGTATTTATTTATGAGAGGATGTACCAAAATTTGTTTTATGTGTACTTTAAGCATATACTTATTTTTTAGCTAACCTGGTTATGTGCTTATATGGCTGCACACAGTAAGTTTTGAATATAGAGTGTGTTCATGGAGTGAAATGTTAAAGAGTTGCCTGTTGTTGTTTATGTTCATCAGACTTAAACTGTGTGTGACTAAATACCAATCAGATGGTGATAGTTTGAAGTCTTGCTCCAGTGTTTGGATTCAGACCTGTGAAGACTAAGGCATTCCTGCAGCCGAATTTTGATGTTAAGAACTTTTGATGTTAAGAAGCATGGATATTTTGAATACCTTCTGTAATGCCTTCTTTTGAAAATAAATGCTTTTCTAATGCTCTCCACTGGTGAAATAGCTCCCTGTATTGATTTAAAATATTCTTTTCTCTTAATAAGGTACAGGTTAATTGAGAGTATATTATAAGACTTCGGTCCTTTCCTTTTATATGTAATTTTCATTTTTGTTTTGCTTGTGTGTATATATATATATATATATATTTTTTCTTTTTCTTGTCTGCATTTCAGAGGATACACACACAGTTCAATAGTGGTTGAAGACCAAAAGGGTTTCTCAGTACATAAATAATATTCTCGTAGGCATTTAGTAGGTCATATTTTATTTCCTTACCCTGAAATCATGGAATCATAGGATATCAAGAGTTGGAAGGGACACACAAAAACCATCCAAGTCCAACTCCTGGCCTGGTACAGAGAACCCCAAGAATCCCACCCTGTACCTGAGACCTTCTTGAACTGTCAGGCTTGGTGCCGTGATCACTTCCTTGGGGAGCCTGCTCCAGTGCCCAACAACCCTATTAGGAAGAACCTTTTCTAACATGCAACCAAAACCTCCCTTGTCACAGCCCCAAATGTTTCTGAAAGCCTAATTTTGGTTACCTGTGTGCTAGTTTTCTTTGCACCAGGAAAGAACATGACAGGTCTGAATAGAAATATGTCTTTGAAAAATGTGTCTTAGGATATCTATGTAACTTCTATGTCAAAACTTTCAGTCAGGTACTGAAACACAGTTCCCTTAAGTGATTTTTAATTATGGAAGAACATTAAAAATAAGTGAAAGTTTTAGAAAACTTGCATTCTGAACTTTTAACATTTTCTCACGTGGAGTTACAGTTCAAAGTGTGAGAAGTTTTCTCCACCCGTTGGAGTCCCATGTGAGATTCCATTGCCTAGCTTCATGTCCTTATCTGCAGTAATAAGGGCTGTCAGATGCATCATCAGAGACAGCTGAATCTCTCCTTTCTTGTGACATACATTTTTTTTACTTCATTTGTCGCATTTCCTAATGCTGGAAGAGAGAGAAAAGCAGGAAAAAGATCCACATATGACAAAAAAAGTCTAAATTCTCCAGTTTCCTTCATTCTATGCTTATGAGGTAGCATATTTGCTTTTTGACAATGGCTAAATATAGTTCTGGAGACACTAGAAAAATATAGTATATAACTATAACAATATCAAATCTTTCATCCCATTGAGGGTTGCCTTTTTAATTATTGGCAGATAATAGTAATGTTATACTTAAAAATCATTATATCTCCTTATTTATTGTGGTTTACAAGCCATTACAGGCTGCTAACTAACATTTCCCTTATGCCTTCTCTGAATGGAAAATGGAGAAGATACGAAAAAATCACTGTGGATAAACATACTTTACATATGTGGCCAGAGATGTGTTTGGCTTCTGCTCTCTGAAGGGCTTTGATTAGCATTCTAACTAAATCCTACACCCTGTGGTAATAGTCTCAGAGATTCCTACTTGGTTTCCAAGGCACTATTTGAACCAAATTTTTCACTGCAAAGACCCCATATACATAGGCACTAACAGGAATAGTTACTCACCTTTGTTCTTAGTCTTCCTGCTGCATTAGAAAATATTTCACAAAGGTATTGGACATTCCTCTTGCCATCTTATGTTCATCTGAGTTTTATTTGCTTAAGACTGATGTGGCAGATGCTTCTCTGCAGCTTTGCAGCAGTTGTCACTTAGACTGGGAGAGTTAAGAATGTTCAACTGATTTAATGACACCTAGCTGGATATGCAAGAATTTTCAAAAGCACCTAGATGATGACCTCTGTATTTTGCTTGTGCTTTACATATGTAACCTTTTCTGAAGAACTTATACCCATAAAGAAAACCAATAGGAAAAAAAAAAAAAATGAAAGTAGGCAGATGACGTTATGGATACACAAATCTTCATATAGTACTATTTTATTGGTGTGATGCATGTTGCATCCTAAAGAAACTTTGCTGGTTTTACTTGCTTGCTTTTGAGAGCTGATTATTCGCAAGCCATAAAGGAGTATTGGTGATCTTCATCACTGACACGTTTTCGTTTAATGCTGACCACAGATAATAAGTTGTGTATTGTGTTTTTAACTCCCATTAATGAAAGGAGACAAATGGCTTTCTTTATTAGTGATGATACATTTTCTAATCAGTAAAAAAAGGAAGAGCTTCTGTGAACTCGAAAGTATCAAAGAAAAGCTGATTAAGCTTAGCTGTTCAGAAGTAAAATGTCTGTGCAAAAGGACAGGAGGCCACAGGTGAATGACTTGAAAGAAAAACATTAGTTTTCATGTAGATCAGTAGTTAGATTATAGTTGAATAAGTAATTTCACTCTAAAGAATCTTTGCTAGTACCATTGTCACATAAGATGTCTTTGGTAATTTAACATATTAGTAGAATTTGAAAATAGATATCATTGAAAGATGTTTAAGGATAGTTTAAGTGGTGAAGAGTGGTGACAGTTACTCCTGCTATTTTCAACTGCCTGGTTATTTTTTGACTTCTTGCCATACAGACTTGTTTTTAAGACTACATTTAGGTTTGTTGTTTTCATTCCCATGGTGTTAGCATGGAAACACATAATCACAGAATGCATATGCACAGAATCACAGAATCACATATGCAGGTGCTTTTATTGAAGAGCTCAGAGAATCAGGGGTGCAACCCCAAATCTGACTCCAACATGGATTTGAAATGGACATGTTTTTATACCCTTTTTGTTATAACTATATATTAATTATTAAACCCATATTGTTCTATTGTATACATAGATATTATCCAAGCATGAGTTCTTGTAATTTTCATCAGGTCTCCCAAACATTCTTTCTCATGATTCTTGTTATGATTACATAATTTCTTATGATTCTTATTATGATTAAACAATAATCGTACTCAATTACCAAACAATTATTACATTTAACAGTCATATTATTTATCATATGATGATTATGCAGGTGCAGTTTCACATGATCTAATAAAGACAAAGCTCAACATTGGTTCCCAGGGCCTAGTTCTCTTTCCCAGGCTTACTAGACCCAACCTTTCTTTCCACCTCCCCTGAATCTATTGTATACAGTTCCCATGATTTTTAAGAAACATTTTAACCCTATGCTATCAATGGGACAAATATTTTTAGTCATGTTAAGTTCCTTCACTTAGTGAGGTCTAACAACAGCCTGCATTCAAGACTAGACAAACTTTGACAAACAAATAGAAAAAGCCTGAGAACATCAAGCATGCACATCTTCAGTAAAGGGGTAGCATATGAGAAAGAATATATTAAATTTATAAAAGTATTGCCATGATAGACAAAACAAAACAAAAATAAAAACAAAAACAAAAAAAACAAAACAAACAAACAAACAAACAAAACCCCACTAAAACCTACCATGAAATAAGTGCCAGCCTTTTGTAGGGAAGTGGGATGTGTTTACCATGCTGAAAGGAGCATGTGTCAAAATTTTCTCAGCTTCACACATGCCCACAAACTGTTTGAACATACTACATTTATTCACTTCTATGGATTGGCCTGGTTTTGTTATAAAGTAGTTTGAGGTTTTTTTCCTATTTTTTTTTCTTCCCATTTAGTCCCAGGCAGTAAGAATCCTATAAATCATTTGATTTTTCTACTTGTCCAAAACTGCTGAATAGGCATTTTCAAGTAGCAAACAAGCTACTTGTTCTTATACCTAGAAATGTAAATAATTTAAATGCTTTTTGGGGTTTTGAGTAGTACTGTAATGTTTAATGTCAAGTTAGCTTACTCAAATCACTGTTCCCTATCTAAAAACAGCAGAGCCAGGCCTGCTAGAAGAAACTTATCATTAATGCCCATTAATGAATCTGTGGTGCTTGAATTTGTTCAAACTCCTTTTGAACCCTCTGTCAGAGCCTAATTTAGCAATCTGACAGAAGAAAGTCCCAGAAGTTCCAAGGCCTGCTTTGTAATACTTCTTAAATCTGGTATTAAATACCCTTTATTTCTAGTCTTGCAGAACTTGGTTGTAAAAATTTTACATTTACATTGTATAGAATCTTCATGATTTTGAGAAATGAGCATATCTCCTTCTGCTTTGGGGTCTTTGAAATGAAAGGCTCCATACTTTTTTAGCTTTTCTTCATGAGGCAGCTGCATTTTGACATGGATATCAGAACTGCCTGCAATGGGGCCTTCTGTGGTTCTGTTTTCCCTGTATCCTTTCTGGTGATGCCCAAAGGGTTGTTGGCTTTTTCCCTGCCACTATACCCTGACAAAAGATTTCAGGGTACTGCTGGTGGTGACTGCAGGATCCAGAGCTGTCTGCTAGTTAGAGTTCAGCTTGCTTCAGATCATTTTTGCCTTTTGTTTACAGACTTGCACCTGTTTACCCCGAAGCTTCTCTGCCATCTGATGCTCACAATCTCAGCTTAGT